>NC_055977.1:17611541-17684041 GCF_018492685.1 Alosa sapidissima
TGTTCTCTCCTTCCTCTTCTGTGTCTCTTCATCCCTTCATCCCTCCACATACTTGTATGCACTGTTTGAAAACAGCCTGGGATTCACAGCATGAGTAAGCAGCTCCAAGACCCAGAGCAGCAAGGATGACAGATACAGAGAGAGAGAGATACAGTTATATATATGTAGAGAGAGAGATACAGATAGATAGAGAGAGAGAGATACGGAAAGAGAGAGAGAGATTGAGAGATACAGAAAGAGAGAGATACAGATAGAAAGAGGATGAGACAGAGAGACAGAGAGAGAGTGGCAGGGGGAGAGAATGGTACAGTAGTGGAAGTGAGTGAGAAAGCAAGAAAGAGAGATAGAAGAAGAGGGATAGAGAGATGTAGTGAAAAAATGTTAGCACATGTGCAAGAAACAGGTACAGCTTGGGCGAGGGAGAAAGAAAAAAAATATCAACAGAGGAAGAGGGAGAGAAAGGGATCTGTTTATTTACTCTTCAGCCTATCTATAATCATGCCACTCCACCACCTCTCCCTCTCTACCTCCTCCTCCTCCTCCTCCTCCTCTTCCTCCAGTGATTAATTTGCAGTCATTAATCACAGCCCGTGCCTCCTTCTGTAAATATGTGTATGGATACGCCCGAGTCACACGACCATCAGCCCCTTCTCTGCCCCATCCTCGCTGGCAGATTTCCATCCTAATTGCAGCGGCTCCATTTAGGGGAGAGTGTCTGTGTGTGTGTGTGTGTGTGTGTGTGTGTGTGTGTGTGTGTGTGTGTGTGTGGAGATAAAGGCAGCTGGGGCTCCTGGCCTTATCTGATGGGAAGGACCTTTCTCTCTCTCCCTCTCTCTCTCTCTCTCTTCCTCCTTTCCTCTGTCTGTGGGGGCTCTAGGCCAGGCCCCTTACTGCACACTACATTAATTAGATATTCCGGTAACACTTTACTTGACGGGTGAGTTCATAACACATTCATAGCAGCTGTCATAAACTGCACATAAAGCATTCATGACTGTTTCATGAGATATGACTCAACATTCATACCAAACCTTTCATGAATGTGGAAGACAGAACGACGACAACTTGTCAAAATAAAAGTCTAACAATCGCAAAGCAGCATTGCCGTTTTTGTCCCAAACCTCTTACTTGATCACGTCACATCTGAGTCAATGGGCTACTCCAGTGCCAAAAAGACAGAACATGGTCAAGCAAATAATTTTTGTTTCATAAAAATCTATTTGTTTTATGATGTAACCTTTGCAGATTATTTCTCATCTTTTGCTACTGGGAATGTCCAACTGTTCCAGGTTACACAAATGATAAACAAATAAACAAACAGCTGAATGTAGGCTAGTCTACCTCCCAGTGTTAAACTCAGTGATTACGAATACTTCACAACTTGTAAAGTGACATTTGATGTAGACTTCATAAGATATTCATGAAATATTTACAAAGGCTGGAGAGAAAAACGGCAATGCTGCTTTGCGATTGTTGGACTTTTATTTTTGTCGTCGTTCTGTCTTCCACATTCATGAAAGGTTTGGTATGAATGTTGAGTGATGTCTTATGAAACAGTCATGAATGCTTTATGTGCAGTTTATGACTGCTGCTATGAATGTGTTATGAACTCACCCGTCAAGTAAAGTGTTACCGATATTCCCTGGGCTGTAACCCGCCAGAAAAAGAAAGCAGCTTAATGTGCTGTAATTGAAAGGGTTTGTGTGTGTGTGTTTTTTTTTGCGTAGGAATTTTAGAAGGTGTGTGTATGCCTGTGTGTGTGCATGTGTGTGAGCACACATATTTGGGTTTGTTGTGTGTGTGTGTTTGGTGTGTGTCCATCATGTCTCTCTATATCTGTGTGTATTTGCAACTTGTATTTGCTTTTCTAAACCTGTGTGTGTGTGTGTGTGTGTGTGTGTCATACAGGATTACAATGATGAGATCAGACAGGCCCAGCTGCAGGAGCTCACGTACCTCAATGGTGCTTCAGAGGATGCCAAGGTGCCCGCGGTGAGAGGTAAACCGTCAGCACGAGCACGAGGGACACCTGCTCCTGGACCTCCCAGGTACTGTGTGTGTGTGTGTGTGTGTGCGTGTTTCAATTTCAATTTAATTTCACTTATAGAGCGCCAAAACATTACACATGTCTCATGGCGCTTTATATGGTGTTTGTGTGTTTGTATGAGTGTGTTTATTTGTACTTTATATCTGAGCACTTTTAATCTTTGTGTTCGACAAATTCAGCTACAATTATCACAGGCTTCTATTTCATGTATGCACATTGTACCATTAATCGCAATGTCTCTCATACCTCTCAAAGGGCCGGACTGTATATAAGAGGATTTTATTTCTTTTTATCATAGACTGCTTTCATGTTTAATCCCTATATTGTTGTGCTTGTCAAAAAAAATACACGAGTGAAAAATAACAGCAGGCCCTCAGCAATTAAAAAGCGATTGCACAGGGTGACATTGGTGTGCTCATTATGCTTTATTTGTGTGTTTTCATGCATTCTTCATCTTGCTTGTGCTTTTTAATGCGTGTGTGTGTGTGTACGCGTGTGTACGCATAATGTTTATACATAATCTTGTTGTGTACATCAGTGTATGTGTATCTATGTATGTGTGTGTGTGTGTGTGTGTGTGTGTGTGTGTGTGTGTGTGTGTGCGCGTGTGTGTTTGTGTGACTGTTTGTGTGTGTGCGTGCGCGTGTGTGTGTGTGTTGTGTGAGTGCTTGCTGGGATCTGAGAGCGCCCCGCTCCATGTCTCCATGTTTGTTTGTGTCTAAGTGATGGACTGTCTCCTTGTGAAAGGAGAAACTGCTAAAAGTGGTGCTGTTTACTCTTTGTGCGCATGAAAGCAAACACGCCATCTCATGCAGATCGGGGACGATAAACAGGGTCACAGTCAGGCATGCTTATATGGCTGTGAGATGGAATTTAATTGGATCTGTTTTTGAATGAGACCATAATTAGCATTTACCGTGGCTAATTTGTGCGCGATAAGGAAGCACCTCCCCCCCACCAACATCACCACCACACACAATCCACCCCCCACACCCCCACCCTTGGGTACATGTAAGCCATCAGTATATATTTGCACTCAGAATTATGTCACCGCTTTGCTGCCCAAAGTTTCACATCTGCAAGTCATGTGTGTTGATAATAAAGAGGGCATGGCAAGGTCTCTATTTCAAGAGCCTGTGTGTGTGTGTGTGTGCGTGTGCGTGTGCATGTGTGTGTGTGTGTGTGTGTGTGTGTGTGTCTTTGTACATGCTGTGCAACCAAGACACGATTTTAGCTCCAGTGTTGCCTTAAAACTGACCCAGAGCCAGAGACAAAGCTGGCGTGGAGTCAGATTGGTGGTGGTAGTGGTGTAGTACAGGATGCTGCAAACAGTTGCATCACCTCTACATTCAACTCCATGACCCAGATAAAAAAGTGTAGCTAAGCTGCTGTCGCCTGAACGCTTGAGGCAATGGGAGCCAGCGGCTTTCCTGTTGGGATTTGACTTTGTGTGCGTGTGTGTGTGTGTGTGCGTCTCTGTGTCCATGTGTGTCTGTGTGTGTGTGTATGTGTGTGTGTGTCTTTGTCTTTGTGTGTCTTTGTGTGTGTGTGTCTTTGTGTGTGTGTGTGTGTGTGTGTGTGTGTGTGTGTGTGTGTGTGTGTGTGTGTGTGTGTAACTGTGTGTGACTGTGTGTGAGTGTGTGTCTTTGTGTGTCTTTATGTGTCTTTATGTGTGTGTTTCTTTGTGTGTGTGTGTGTGTGTGTGTGTGTGTGTGTGTGTGTGTGTGTGTGTGTGTGTGTGTGTGAGTGTGTGTCTTTATGTGTCTTTGTGTGTGTGTTTCTTTGTGTGTTTTTTTGTGTGTGTCTGTGTGTGTCTGTGTGTGTCTGTTCATGCGTGTGTGTGTGTGTGTGTGCTTTGCTTCCAGGAGTCGGGGAGGAGTGCCCCCACCACAGGCTGCAGTGCCCCGTGGCGTTGCGCCCAGAGGCGCCCATCCGAGCCGAGTGCCATCCAGCAGAGCGAGAGGGGGGCCCGCACCGCGGGCACGAGGAGCACCCCCGCCCGCCGGCTACAGACCCCCGCCGCCCATCGTGCAGGACTCGTACGGGGAGTATGTAAGTAGCAAGGCACAGCTCACAATGATGTGCGCACATTTGAACACATTCACTGATGCATAAAAGGCACATACAAACACATGCATGCAGCAGGGGTAAACAAACTTAGGGTGCGATCAGACTGGACGCTGTTGCTGCAGTGAAAGGTGCCTCTTTATCTGTTGTTTTGTATTCGCCAGTAAATGTTTTGCCTGCTGCTTTAGCACACTGGGCGAGCTTTTGTGTGCCTGCTGTGCCTCATGTTTTTTTTTTACATAGGCACCCTGAGTGCCTCGAATTGAAAAACAGTTCAACTCCAAGGAGAAAAGCACCTGACGTCATTCACATTGTGTTTTTTTTTTTCAAACTTAGTGCACCTTGTATTTTACAAGCGGCAAACTGCTCCCTGTTTAGCACCCTTTAGGGTTCTTCATTTGATTACGTACATACACAGACATGCACACAGCATGGGTAAACAAACTTAGGGTGTGATCAGACAGGACAGGCTTTTTTCTGTTGTGTTGTATTGGCAGTGAGCATTTTGTGTGCCGCTTAAGCGCACTCTGCACCTTGTGCTTTGTGTGCCAGCTGCGCCTTGTGTTCCCTGAGCACCTGGAATTAACTAGGAGTACGATGCTTTTTAATCAAAAACTGGGAAACAAAATAGTTTAGAAATGAAAACAGTGTTTCACAATGGAATTAAAAAACAAAACAAAAAAAGGAAAAATGTTACAGTACATTACATGTTGAATGAAATACATAACAAACTGAAAGAACATCCTTCTTAATGCATGGATATGATTAATAATCATCTTTTTTGCAATTACTCACTACTACAATTCATTATTATGGACATAGAATTATGCATCCTTTATTCCACACTCAGTGGGTCACTGATTTGATATGATATGATATTGATATGATATGATATTACTGAAGTGTAAGCTGTGTTGGCAGTTCATACACATGCCAGGAGCAGCTGCCAAAGATGCATTTAATGCTACAAGAGGCTGTGTTCATGCATTCCCTGACAAGGCACAGACATTAAACTAGATATTCCTACAAATATTTAATACAGTTATTGAAATTGAACTGATTTTACTGATACTGACAGCATGTTATATCAGAAGCATACAGTATCTACTACATGTACTGGAATGCAAGGTAAAACGTCACTTTTTTATATTCGGACTGGCTTTAATGTTTTAAAGGTTAAAAGCTATTGGGGAATGGGCTTGAATAAATTACATCTGAAGAAGGAGGAGCTTTGCACTCCTGTGAGTGATAGCCTGGTAGGAATGGCCATATTAACATTGTGATGCGACTAAAATCAGTCAGATGCTGCAAACCGGCATTTTGTCTGGTGACCTCTTGTGAGGTGTTTTGAGGAAACAGTGGTTAATGCACTGTACAATGGACTTTTTTCCAAAAAATAAGCGTATATTCGGGTAGATTTGGTGTCCGTCCATGTCCCATTACTCATGCTTTTCCGAATATGTATTCGGATTCAGCTGCATCCCCAGTATTTAGGGTTTGATGAGGGAGGGTCAAAGGCCATCTTGGTGGAGCTGACTGCAGTTGCATGTTCACCACTCCTGGAGAAGCAGTGCAACGGATGTAAAAGGGGGCGGGGCAGCACCCTCACCTGACCAGGTGTTTGGAAGTTGGAAGCCATGGTCCATCAGGAGTGTGAGAGAAATTCCTCTGACTCCTGTGGTCAACAAGCAGCTGGAGGAATGAGGTGTTGTAGTTCCTGTTCCACATACCAACAGCTGTCACAGTATCTGGCACGGGAGTCGCCCGGCTCTCTGTCTCAAGCTTTAGAAATGAGTTTAACCTTTCTGCTTTCCCATTCTCCCCATCTCTCTCTCTCTCTCTCTCTCTCTCTCTCTCTCTCTCTCTCTCTCTCTCTCTCTCTCTCTCTCTACCTCTTTCCATCTGTCTGTTTTCTTCACATCACATTCTCTATCTCTCCTTCATCTCTCTCTATTCCTCTTTCCTGCTAGAAAAAAAAACAGAAATCTAGTGTGGGGCCACATTATCAGCCACTTGCGTTCCCTCTGTCCCATTTTCTGTCTGTGGGATGTGGGTTTAGCCCCATTGCACTCGTTCAGCTCTGTCCTCCGAGTAAATGGCAGCGCGGATGAGAGGAAGGGGGGGGGGGGGGGGGTAGGGAGGGCGAGAGCGGCCCCGGTGTTTGCAGTCTGTTTGGGGGAGGTCAGAGTGGCGGTGTGCCTTGGTGACTCAGTGGGGTCTTATCTGTGTGTGCTTTTCTTGATTGAGTGCAGTCTTAAGAGAGAAAAAAAGCTTATCAGTTCCCCATGTCCAGACTGCTCTCCAAAAGCCGGTGGAATAATAACCTCACCTGAAGCCTAAAAAGAGCGGCACAAACACAAAAGCTAACATCTGTGTATGTGTGTGTGTGTGTGTGTGTGTGTGTATGTGTGTATGTGTGTGTGCACACACATGACCACACACACAGACACACACACACAGACAGACATATAAGCACATGACCACTTGTGCACTAGGGATGACCACATCTGCCCACAGTTGTACGTAAGTTGGATGTATCACGGTTTTTGGGCCACAGTATTTAACATAAAACATTCACTGATTGAAACAATTAACTAACCCTAATCCTATATATTTTGCCTATAGACAAAATGGCAGTGTGACTGACTAGGCCAGGGCCCAGTTTCCCGATAACGACGGAGACACGCTCTTAAGAGGGTTTTCTACGATTCGTCTTACGATCGTTCGTTTGGTTTTTCCGACTGTTTCCCGAACATGCTCGTAGCGTGAACGCGCGTGCACTGCTCTTAAGATGCTCTTAAGGGGAGCTGTCCGCGTTAATAGTTCTGAAATATCATCTGATTTGAAGGTGATGTCAGGTGACTGCACGTCACAGCTATAGGCCTACCGTTTAAACTTCGGATCTACACATTAATTTGCATCAATACGAAAATAGAAACACTTTGACATCTGCATGTAAGCATCCCAAGTAGGTTTTAAACCACACACAGACATAAATAATTGTAATTATTTAAGATTAGATTGTTGCACCATGCAATACTTTTTCGCTGTGTAACTTAAGAACACGTTTGAAGATAAGAAAGAAGTCGAGTAAGAAAGTGAGGAAATGTGTAGGCTTAGATTTTGATGCAATAGGCCTACAGACTAAACCACATGTTCCTTTCTCTGCTTGTACCCTTATAGGCCTAATAAAATATAGCCCTAACTTTGCAAAGATAATGGCAAACTATTCTGGCAACGTCTCGTTTCATAACTTGATTGCATTTTTGTCCGCTTTTCATCACATTATTTCATACATGTACATTATTTTCATACACTAATTGGCACGCTAAAATTTGATTCATCACAGGTAAACACAATAAAGAATGGGAACGTAAGTTGGATTATGTAGCCTATTCTAAGTTGTAATTCCTCTGTATGATCTGTTGGTGACCTCAGTGAGAAGTACTGTTAAGACGCTCTTAGCCGGTAACAGGAACTCTAGAGCACTCGTAGATCTACGAGTGTTTTCACGACGCTCTTAAGCTACGATGGTTTCGGGAAACAGTCGGCAAATCTTAAGACGTTTGTAAGAGGGACTTTACGACGCTCTTAGGCTTAAGATGCTTTCGGGGAACTGGGCCCAGATTTCTTTCTACTATTTGTACTACAATAGGATACATTTGATTTGCTTCAGCGAGAGCTCAAGTTTCATAGAATTAAAAAGTTACTTTGCTGCCTAAATGTGTGCGGAAGGGGACATTACAGTATAACTGACATTATTGATTACAACTGACTATGACATTATAACTTTTTTCCATCACGTGTCATATAGAAACCACCAAATAGTCTACCGTCGCAAACGTGACTATTACCTCTCTCACATTTATTGTAAGCCTACCTTGGAGACTAGGCTTGTTTTTTGGTGCTTTTATGTTTTTGGAGTGGTTTTGTTAATTTTTCAGAGAAGACGACGAGGCTATTCATGAAACTTGGTGGACAGAATTTGCTGGAGGAACCCATTAAACTTAAAAGCAGATCTGACGTGTAGTTTCATTTTTGCTAAATTTGAGAGCCGTGTGCCTTTGTAGGAACAGCATCTAAGAAGCAACAGTGAAAGACTGGCCTGCTTTCTCTAAGAAGCAACAGTGAAAGACTGGCCTGCTTTCTCTAAGAAGCAGACTGTCACTGCTGTACTCGTAGTAAGGAATACAGCTGGGTGACAGCATTATGCAACATCATGTTAGAAGCAAAGATTCTAGAACAGAGCTCTGTTCTAGAATCTTTGGTTAGAAGTGTCCACACCAGTTGACTGGGTTAGCAAAGTAATTGTGGGCTGTGTGTGTTCTTCGCATCTTTACAATCTTCAATGTATACCAGAATCCTAAATATTCCCTCACAGCGGATATGAAAGATGGCGTGACTATTCAAAATTTTTTTCTTTGTCTCACCTGTCGCTAAGCTTTCCATTCACGTTGGAGCAGTTGAGTTTTTTTTTCCTCTCAAACTCTTTTGTATACAGATTCACTGGTTCTCTGGAGGTGTTCTGTGAATATATAACATGCGTGCAGTTTGCTGCACAATGAGCAACTTTTGGAAATTATAAATGACAGATGTACTGAATTATCGTGGTTCATGTCTGCGTATTGAACCGCAGAGGGCGTATCATTCGATTCGATAATGTACCGTGTTTCATTGCATCCCTAATGTGCACACAGAGACACACAGAGACACACACAGACACACACAGACACACACAGACACACACAGACACACCCGAATAAAAACACACACACAATAATATAGTCCTACACACACATCTATGTCCACATACACACACACACACACACACACCAACGTCCAATTAAAACCCCTTACTCTGCCATACATCACCACTGACACATCCCTGCCCATTTTCCCAGTCTTGGTCTCTCTGTTAAGCTTCTTGCAAATATTCCATTTTTAATATTTCATTTTGTCCTAATAGCTTCTTAGTCCTGCTCATCTGCCTGAGATCACAGACTACAAAAGTGCTATTTATATCCTCCCGTCTGCCTGTCTGACAGCTCCTCTGCTGTAATTAGCCAACACCCAGACCTAGGTGAGAGCTTTGGTGCTATTTTAAATCAAAAGCAACAAACAAGAGTGTTCTGCTGCAGACAGTATAGCAGTCCCTAGCCTAATCAACCTACTCAATATGTACTCAACCAGCAGATTAAGGGAATGAGTCATTCATTAATAACTGCAAGCGCAGGTATGTCTGAGGAAGGTCTATATAACTGTAGCAATAAAACTGTTTATGTTGTAGGGTAGGCAGATGTTGAACATGTTTAAATGGAGGCATGTATTTGTATTGGCCTGCTGTTTTGTGGCCTTGCCATTTTGTTTATGTTTTAAGTGTATGGTAATTGGTATTGAAAAATCTCTTTGGGTATAGGAAGAATGGATAAATATTATATAATGTGAATGTAATGCAAGGTACTGTATTCATGGGCCTTTCACATTCGTAGATGCTTCTAGAATGAATTATCTCTTTTGCATCAGGATTTGTAATGTAATGATAATCGAATACTTGGCTAATAATTGATTGAGGCAGGAGACAATAGACTGTGTGTTTTAATGAATGCTAATTAGCTTACACCCACTGAGGATACAGTCACGAGTTTCTCCCTTTCTCTTCATGTGTGTGTTTTGTTATCTTCTGCATGTGTGTGTGTGTGTGTGTGTGTGTGTGGATATTTCGCAAGGTCTGTGAAATCTTTTGAGATAAGACATACAGTAGCTGTAACAAAAGCACTTAATTATTTTTAGGCATCTGGATGTTAGAGAGAAATATATTGTATAACAATGCTCTTAGTCACTCATGTGCTCTAATAGTGTGCACACTTGCCATGAGTGAGAGAGTTGATGCCATTAACCCCTTGAGCACTGTTACCAGGACTCTTATTTGTGTTTGTTATGTTTCTTATGAACACACATCTTCCTCTGCTTAACCCTTACATTACTTCTAACTGGGCCTGACATTGTTGTTCCCTAATGAGCCGAACATGATCATGTCTGCACTCAGAAATGGTATTGATTATAACAATATTGGATTACATGTAAATCAGCTGATGAGGCCATGAGCCAGGTGCACTAAGTCCGATGTTGACTGCCGACTGTACTCACTATAGTGCACTTTATTTTATTATCCTGGGTCTTGAATGAATAGGGTATATTACATGTTACATTTCACAGCAGTCCTGAAGAAAATGGTCTCAGGCTTTATCTTTTCTCTGCTGTTTGAACAATAGTGTGAGGGATCAGACGCAGGGTTTAGAAACCAATTATCCCTTGTGTAGGAGAGTGGCAGCATGCTGACACCATAAGGAGGGCTTATAAACTCTCACTCACTCTCTCTCTTTTGGATGTCCTCCTATCAGTAGTCACTGTATTGTGTGTGTGTGTGTGTGTGTGTGTGTGTGTGTGTGTGTGTGTGTGGTGTGGTGTGTGTGTGTGGTGTGTGTGTGTGTGTGTGTGTGTGTGTGTGTATGTGCTTATACATTATATGGAGGAATGTTTGTTTCCTTATGTGCGTCTATAGTTGAGTGTATTGGTGAGTGCATGTGTTAATGTGTGTGTGCATGTTTATGTATTTGCATGGACATGTGTTAATGTGTGTGTGTGTGTGTGTGTGTGTGTGTGTGTGTGTGTGTGATGCATATGAACACATATGTACGACACGTGTGTGTTTGTGTGCGTACATGTGCAAATATGTGTATAATAAATTCATGTGCATGTATATATAATATGTGCATTGTGGGCAGCCGTGGCCTACTGGTTAGCACTTCGGACCTGTAACTGGAGGGTTGCCGGTTCGAACCCCGACCAGTAGGCACGGCTGAAGTGCCCTTGATCAAGGCACCTAACCCCTCACTGCTCCCCGAGCGCCGCTGTTGATGCAGGCAGCTCACTGCACAAATTTCCCTCACGGGATCAAAAGAGTATATTTACTTATACTATACTTATATGTGTGCATGTGTATGTATTTGCATGTTGCATGCATGTTTGTGTGCATGTAAGTCAGACTACCTTAACCGACCTTAACTCAACTTCAGCGCCCTCAAACAAAAGGACAAAACCGTAACTCGGGAGTTAATGTGTTCTGCCTTGGTTTCTCTTCTCTCTCTTAAAATAAATTTTTTCAAAAAACAACCAAATTGACTCAAGATAATTCTCCACATGATAAAGGAGGTCTTGAATATCCAAAAAATGACAATACTCATAACTCATTTTCAACAAAAGATAAAGTTGCTGCCTTTTGCCTTTGCACGGCAGTGTGTGTGTGTGTGTGTGTGTGTGTGTGTGTGTGTGTGTGTGAGTGTGTGAGTGAGAGAGAGAGAGAGAGAGAGAGAGAGCGAGTATGTGTGTGTATTCATGTTTGTGAGTGAGTGTGAGAGTGGTTGTGTTTGTACATGTGTACATGTGTGTGCATATATGTGTGTTTCAGGGGTGTGTGTGTCTGCGTGTATGTGTATGCATGCGTAAGTGTGTGTGTGTGTGTGTATGTGTATGCGCATGCATGTGTGTGCGTGTGTGTGTGTGTGTGTGTGCTGATTCTGAGTGCCAGTAGCTGCCCCTCTGTATGTGTGCTGTGGCCTCACAGGGCATCTCTTATCTCTCTACAACATGCCTCTCAGACGTAACCCCGCATACTAATGAAAACATTCACTTAGGAGCTGTCAGCTCAACGTACACACACACACACACACACACACACACCTCTCTTTCTCTTTCTCAGTCTCTTTTTGTTTCTATTCTTTACCTCACTCTTCCCTCCCTCTCTCTCTCTTTCGCTCTCTCTCTCTCTCTCTCTCTCTCTCTCGCTCTATCCTCCCTCTCTCTCATTTTGTTTCTTTACTCACTTGCATGTGTGCATATTCTTTTTTCTTCCCTTGCTTTTGTTGCCTGTTTTCAACCCCCCCCCCCCCCCCTTTCTCTCTCACTCATTCACAGATTCCAGCCATTCTCTCAGTTGCAGCTCTGTCGCTTTTTGCTTTATCTTCCTCATTCTCTCCGCATTATCATTTACTTTGTTCATTCGCTCCCTGTATCAGCTGTGTCCCCTCTCTCCATCACTCCCTCCCTCTTTCTCTCTCTTTCTCTTTCTCTCTCTTCCAGCCTCTCCCTCTTGCTATTTCTTTCTCTCGTTTTGGATGCTCTCGGTTTATCTCTCTCCAGCAAACTTTCCCGGCTCGTCCTTGCTGCGCTGGCTAATCCACGCTGGGGAGAGATGCTCAGCAGTCTAAGCCGCCCGTACGCCATGCTCTTAGTCTATATGTAAACATGCTACTGTGCAAACGCTCCAAATCCTCATCTAACCTCAAGTGAGGCCTGCCCGCTTCGCTCCCACTAAGCGCTGCCTCCCACTCCAGATTCCCATAGCAGTTCAGTCTCTGTGTCATAGAGAAGGGCCTGCCTGCCTCTCCATTGGTGTTCGAGTACAGACCCAGAGAGGGGGACATGGTTCTGGGTTTGGATGGTGGGGCTTGTCTGTGGTGTTTTGAGGCAGTCATAGAGATCTGTGCTCAGTGGCACACCCTGGAGGGTAGATTTAATGGTTGAAATCAATGACTGTAGAGTCATTGGTTAAAATTATCTGATTGAGCGCACGGGTAGAGCAACGATATGCTAAATGAGGTTTAGATTTCATGAAATAGTCTTACTCAGTGGTACATGCAACATCTATAGTTTGGTCCACAAATTGTAGTATTTTTGTTACATTGTAATTACATATGTAATAACTATGTAATAAAGAGTCATATATGATGAATACCAATGAGCAGTGATTCACACTATTGCTAACATATAGGCTTGATGCCTGCTGCATGGCTAGAATGTGCATGCATATAAAACACCTTGATGAACAGTATTTTTACCCTCAGTTGTGTAATAACTATAACCATGTAAGTTACTTGCACCCAATTGCATACTGTAGTCAATGCGCAGCCATTTCTATTTTCAAATATTGGGCTGTAGTTGTACCAGCCAGCTAGCACAGACGATGGAGATGAGCAAAGCATGGAGACAAAGAGAAGCACAGCGGCTTGTGTGTAGCAGACGCTCTGTGCCCCACCTCTCCCTCGCTGGCTCTCCTTCTCTCGCTGTGGGCCTGGCTGATGAGTGAGTGGCCATTACAGGGCTTTGTTAAAGCCTTAATGTGCCACTTTGCCCAGGCCTCCCGCTCTGAATGCCAGATGACAGAGGAGAAGGGGGACAACGAGGATCCGGCTGAAAGGCGGCTGGGATGATGGTTGGCTAGGTGAATCGTTGGCATCTTTCTATGTTTCTTTCTTTGTTTCTGTCTTTCTTTTTTTCTTTCTTTCTCCTGTCTTTCTGAGCTAGTCTTTCTATTCATTCTCCATCTGGCCTTACTTCTCTTGTTTTCTGCCATTCTTTATGTCTCTATGTTATGCCACTTATGTTATGTTTATGGTTATGGTTATGGTATAGATGCTTTTTTCCAAAGCAACATTAGTTAAAAAATAATAGTTTAAAATAAAGTTGGAAAAGCCAACAATAGTAAACTTAACAACAATATCAATTAAAATATCAAATCTCAACAATGAAAAATAGAATTTTTAATATGAACAAAACTATAAACATACAAACCATAAATCATTCATCGAGATGATCATCAATCAATCATCAGGAATTCATTAATTTAGTGTAAGGTTGAGGTTGACAGATGAGTTTTTAAACACTTGTTGAAAGTCCCAAAGCTACCACAAGAATACAGAGCACATAGGCAACTCATTCCACCAACCAGGAACCACCAAGGACAAGAATCTTGATTGTGACCTCTTAGCGCTAATGGGTGGTCAGCACAGCAGGTTCTCATCAGAGGACGAGAGCTGGACCATGGAATTATGTCTCCCTTTCTTCCTGCCTTTTTCCCTCCGTTTGCCTCCCTCACATTCTCACCTCCCTCCAACACACAATGTGAAACTGATCTGGTCACACTTGTCACCATGTCTGTCATAGCTGTGCCCCTTTCATTGGCGTGAGCAGACCTCTGTAAGGCCAGCCTTTTTTGCATTCCTGAGACAGGAATTTACCTCTGTGTGTGTATTTGTTTGCTATTGCTATTGTCTAAGCTGGCATTTGGGCCCCGGGCCTCGGTTCCCGGCACCCTGCTAGGTAACCCTCCTAGTCTCCCTTCTCTCCAACCAGGATCTCCTCCTTAATCTGTTTGATATCATTTTTAATGTCTCAGTGCGAGAAGTAAGGGTGTCCGTTGTAGCATTGTAAAATAAGTGTATATATGTTTTTTCTGTAGTCTGGGAAAAATGGTCTGTGTTCTGATGAACACACTCCCATTACCTTATCCTGATAAGGACGCTCTGTAGGTCGGTGGTCTCCATATGTGAAAATCGTCTATATGTTCATTTCTGTTTTGAAGCTTCTGTTCTGGCTGGAAACTTAAGGGTGGTGATAACTTTAGTCTTGGAATCATCTGCTTATCAGAACTCCCACGTGTGTGTAGTTGAATCTAATGTATGTTATAGTTTAACTATTAGGTCTATTTTAGATTGATTGTTGGATTGTCTTTGATACTTTATTGTTGATTGTGTCTTGAACACTGATTGATTGTAGTGTATGATTATCCCTGGCATTACATTGTTATGTTAACTGGTAATCTGTAACATTACTTTCCTGAGATTATGTTTCTGGTAAGGAATCTGTTCAATCAGATACCTAGGCAGTAGGGGTGTAAAGATTAACCGATACATATCGGTATCCATTTTTAACGTGTAAGATACAGCTACATCGATACATGAAGCCCCGTATCGGAATAAAACTAAAATGAACCGGTCGTTATTTATCGATTTACTTGTTACGAATCGGTTCACAACCTTTTCTCCTCGCTCAGACTCTCATTTACGTTGCAAGCAGCGCGTTCATCCCACTTCCGGCTTTGAAACTATACGTGGCACGGAATTGTGGGTAATGCAGTTCATTTTTGGCTACATTCATTGCCCAAAGTTGTCAAAGGACCTCATTACCCATACATCTACTGCAACTTAAGCACGTGACAACTTGCACTCGGCTGTTTTTCCTCTTTTGTTTTTCAAAATCCAGCGCGAAAACGATAGTTTGAGTAGCCTTACGTTTGATGAAGGGATTTCCTTAATGTTAAAGAATAATTTGGCCCTTGCTGCTAAAATGATGCACAAATTATTATTATTTTGTTCATATTCACTCAGAGTTGTGGCACTGAGTTTCTGGTTTCTGCATATTAGGTCTACCGTTGGAACAAAATAAGCCCAGAGAGTTCATTGATATGTAGGCCTATTTTATTCTTGTAGGCTATGAGAAAATGCCAACAGTGTCTTAAGCTCTGTTTTATTTTATTTCGGTATTGTCTTACCTTAACAATAGGCTACAGCTCCTTGAAAACAATCAGATATAACTCTATACAATCTATGTCTATATATATCTATTTTTATGTTGTATTTGGCTGCTGTGTTTGACTGAAATGTAGACTATTATTTTTTTCATTTCAATATGTATATGATACAAACCTCAGTTTAGATAATCATATTCAATTGATAAAGATAGTCAATTTTTTTGCCTAATTGACAACCATGACCATGATAATTGATAACATAAAATTAATGTGCACCTTGAGCAAATGATAAATCTTTCAGAATGCTTTTCATTCTTGAACTGCATCGAATTGCATCGAATCGCATCGCATCGAATCGTATTGAATCGTTTTTTATGAACATGTATCTTTTCTTGTATCGAATCGTGCCCATGTATCTAGATGTGAATTGTATCGTCTTGAGAGACATGAGAGAATTCACACCCCTACTAGGCAGTGAATGTATGAATTTTTAGTTAAACCGCATATATTTTGAGGGCTCATTAAACTTGAGCAGTCCCTGAGCTTTTCCAGTAAATTTCCACCAAGCCTCTGAGCCTTTGAGTGGGAAAGCTAGGCCTAACTAGACAAACTGCCAGAGTCACTAAACAAGTAAGTTAAAATTAATCTATTAACGGTCACTGAACTGAGAAGTAACTGCTAAGGTGTTGGATCCTAAATGATTAACAGATAAGCCTTTGATAGAGAGCTAATTCTTTGGAAGTACATATTACTAATTGTTGATTTAATACTTCATAGCCAACAGTTTATCTGTGGCTAAACTTTATTATAAAATTGGAGTCAGATTGGTTAAGAAATCATTGTAATTCAACTCAACCTCATTGATAAGACAGAACACGCATCTTCCCAGGACATTAGTGTACTGTATATTTCCCGGCTTTCACCTCTCACAGAAGTTCCACTATAAAAAGTTCCACATACACTTGAGTTGCTGAGAGCAATGGAGCAGTAGCACCTCCACCAGCCTGGGTTTGAGTCCACAATCTGCTGTTTCTGTGTGTGTTGGATAAAAGTGTCTTCTAAATACCAGTCACTTTACTTTACTGTAAAGGTGATGGGTGATGCTGAAATGATCATTTCAGTATATCATACTGTAATGTGAACTGAACCTCCAGGAACTACTGTAGTATTGAAGTAGGCTTCCTTGGCTATAATGTGGAAAGGCTTTTTTTTGACAGGCACTTTCACAAAATGCAATATCCCATTTTAAGTCTTTCCATTTTCACTTCAACAGCTAATTTGGCTTCTATGCTAATTAGCATAGATGTACATCCCCTGTAATCGTGAGCTAAATAAAAAGTATTTTATAAGTATTTTAAAGTAAGTATTTTAAACTTTCAAATATTTTAATTGTACTTTTATCATGGATTACAGTGTTTATTGTTTTATATGATTATTGCTCTGGCAGTAGTGTGCGGCTATAGCTTTAAGAAAGTGACTCTCTCAACCATGGTACATATCTTATTCCCAATGCTTGATGTCACAACTGGCATCTAGCTAATCAAAAAACACTCTTCACAGACATCTTGGAAATTAGTTGCCATACTTCAAGGTATCAGGAAGCAGGAGTTTTATTCACTACACCCCCCTCCCACCACACACATGCACGCACACACACACACACACACACACACACACACACACCACCACCACCATCACCTGAATATATTTCCTCACTTGCTTTTCATGCACAGATAGACTGATGTATTTGAGTGTGCCTGGCTATGCATACATGATCAACCTAGGTAACACAGTTTTACTTTTTATCATTTGATTCCCATTTTTTATTTATATGTTAACAGCCATAGTTTTACAACAGAATGAACTTAAAGGCTTTTTAAAAATCTGTTTGCAGTAGAAATTAACTTTCCATTTTTAAGCAAGGGGCGAACAAAAAATAGTAGTCTTAAATATAAATTAACCCTTTGGCTCTCTGAAGGTATGATTGTAATTCTAAATCACACGGTGGTATCGCTGAGATTGAATTCGACTGAAGCTCTGAAATTAGGAATTTCAGTGGAAAATTCAAACACAGTCACACAGTCTCGCTAGGGGCTAAAAAAGAAGAAACCCTCGAGAATTGTTGTTGACCTTACTTATTTTTAGAACACTGTTCCCAAAATCCAATACATCTTAAATGTGTGTGTGTATGTATGTATGTGTGTGTGTGTGTGTCTGTGTGTGTGTATGTGTCTGTGTCTGTGTCTGTGTCTGTGTATGTGTGTATGCATGCATCAGTTTCACAATATAATATGTGGTTGAGGTTTTGAAGTGCCACTTGTATCCCTGGTATAAGTGATGGCGGCTTAGTGCAAATATTTTTCTCTGACCCAGTGTTGCACAGAATCCTTAGTAAATCAAGCAAATCTTTTTCATGTGAATTTAAAAGTGAACACTGTTTCTCTTTTGATGATTTTTTAATGTTAATCTTGATGCTACTGCCGCTGACGATGATTATCTTTGAACTTCTCTTCTATAAACAAGAACAACTTTTAGAGTTTCTATTCACCAAAGCCAAAAATTGGGGTTCCTCGTTTACATTTTCTCCCTTATTTGTTTGTTTGTCCGAACACGCCTGACAACCCCAGAAGGATTAAGATTAAAGACCCAAAATTTCAAATGATGTTATTTTCCACTGATCGCACATTAAGCCTCCTCCTAATAATGGGACTGTGTGTGGACATGAAGCCCTTTGCTTCATTCGTTTATTTTTGGACTCTCATTTTTATTTATTTTTTCCGCCCGTCGCTAAGTCTCAAAGCCAGCTATCTGGCATGTGTGCAGATGGAGGGCAGTGGGCATTAGCGCTGAGGATGTTTCATGTGGAACACAAGTCCCATTTACGCAAAATTAGGATACAGTGCAGCAGCGAGCGCTCTTTGATGTCTGACTTAGTCAGGGGTAGATTAGGGTTGCATAGAGCAAAGGATAGAGAGAATAGAGCAGAGAAGAGAATGGAGAGAAGAGAAGAGGAGAGGAGAGGAAAGCCAAAGAGAAGGTAACAGGGGAGAAAGAGAAGAGTGTTTGTTTGTACCATAGTTATGTTGTCAGTCTTTTTGTCCAGCAGTGAACAATTATTAAATATCATTCAACTTATTATTATTATTATTATTATTATTATTATTCAAAACTCATGACCAGAGCAGTGTAGTGCATATCATAAAGCATTCAGCAATACTGACTGTGAATAAATAAACAGAACTCAACAGTGTGAAATGGCTCACTCCATAAGATGATTCTCAAGAATGTAAACGACTTCACAGGAGAGTGTGGCTGCTTCGGAGGGAGCCGTTGCTGTTTCAGTAAAGCTTTCCCCTCAGCTCTCTTTTCATATTGCAGCTCAGTGTCCTTCCACTACAGTCTCCTGTAATCTACTTCAAGGCTGCGCTCCCTTTTTCCCTCGGAATGGGCTGTTAATATATGATGAGGTTCAGGCAACTATATTAACCTTTCTCCATGTGTGCGATCCAGAGGGCCGTGTTGAGTTGCCGGAATATTCTGAGGAAATTGCCATTAGTGGCAAGCACTTGACCTTGATTGATTGGGCGGCTCTTGGCGAGGGACTGCAAGTCCACTTCACTACGACTAACTCTGAGTGGCAGCACAAAGCCGGCGAGATACATAATGCAATGTCAAATCACCAGAGACTCGTAGAGCCTATTATGCAGTTCCACTTATGGCAGAATTTCACATGAGCACAGACACTTGTTCATTATAACTGGTTGAATGTCAACATACAGTAGTAATTCTCACATTCCTTTGGAAGAGTGAATACCTTTGAATGAATCCATACATTATCAAAGTGAATGTCTTTGAATGGATGCATACAATACGATCATCTGTTTATCCTCAACCTGACACGCTGTTCTTTTTGACTGTTCGTAGGAGTATGACGATGGGTATGGAACAGCTTATGACGAACAAGGATACGACACCTATGACAACAACTACAGCAATCAAGGTCAAAAGTAAGTCTGTGTGTGTGTTTGCTGAGCTAAGATGACCTAAGACTGTGAGAGGTATTTATGTCGGGCACCCTCTCACACACATGAGAGGAAGCTGGGCCAAGTGATCCCTGTGTTTTCAGCTCCTGAGCTCTTACACGAGAACTTCAACTTCCAAATATATTCCACTATTATTGGCACATTATGGGTAATGCATGCCAGGCTTTCACTCATCTACTGACAGATGCAGGATGAATATGGCAAAAGGAAGAACATAAACATGTTCTCTTTTCTCCTCTATTCTTCTGTGAATATGTGAAATATTTGGCTTTCTTAATGGCAATGTTTTGATGTCAAACTGCACTTAATTATTCTATTTATAGGCCATTGGGAATCATTATGAATAAAATATAAAACAGATCATATGGCCTGTGGAAAAGAGATTTATTGTTTATACAGATTGTTTTAACATGCAGTGTAGCCCACAATATTTGCAAGCAGAAAAATATAACGGCAGTAATTTCAGGAGGAAGTTGCATTTTCATGAATGTGTCACCTTCTTGTTGACAGTCGTGTGTGTGTGTAGGTAATTTTGAGAGAGAAAATAACTCCTCGTCCAAATATTTGCTGTTGATGTTAAGAGGCAATAAGGTCAATACTTACTGTATAATATTTCATTGGAGGAGCCTTCCATCGACCAATCCAGGATCTCCGGAACCTCTGAAATATATTCTTCATCATCCGGTTACTTGAATAGCCAATTCAGTCTGACAATCTTACTATATTTTTTCCCAATCTTGGAGGTGAAGATCCATCCTGTTTGATGATATTCAGATCCATACTGTGTTGAGCTTTAGGTGCTGCCTAAGAGGGTGCGTGTATCCATACATAATATATGTGTTCTTACATACCTGCAGAACCTTTCTAAAGTTTTATAGCGCTTTACATAATGGTATTTTGAACAAGCACATAGACTTGCTACTTGATGTTTAATATCCCCCTGAATTTCTTAAATGTTCCCAATGCCACATACTATCCTTAATAAATAAGGGCAGTATTAACAGTCACACAACAATGCAAAGGCACAGAGTTAAGGCTGGACGCCAGTGGCAGGCTTTGACCAGAAATATGCCATGCAGTGTTATTGCATGCAAATGAAAGTGTGCATAATCATTGTGAAAGCATTCAGATGGAGGGAAAGAGTGTGGCTAATGGAAGAGCTTGGCTGGGGACTTTTATTGTTGGATGTGTGTGCGCCACATGAGCGCATCATATCCTGTACAGTGATCTGAACGGTGCACAGCGTGGCAGTGACATGAATACATTTGGAACAGAAAGCTTTTCAGTTCAGAGCGCTACAGACGTGGCAAATCTATTGTGCACTTTCTTATTTTCAATTTTCAGAACTTGCTCATAATTCCCACCAGAGACTTTTCAAGTCAGGCATTTTTCTCATATCCTTTTTTTTCCCAGGGTCATTGACCATCGCTTTTTATTTAGCTGTGAGACTCTTTCTCTATAAACAAATTAATATTTATAATGTCACATATACTGTGTATGCAGATGTATTTTTCACGGGTCGGGCACAGTTTTTGTCTTTTATCTATTCTTATATTTGTTGCAGTGTGGTGGTTTTCTTTGTCTCTTTCTCTCTCTCCCTCCATCTTCCCCCTCTCTGTCTCACTCCTTCTCTCTCCCTCTCTGTGTCGCTCCCTCTCTCTCCTACCCCCCTCCCACCTTCTCTCTCTTCTCTCTGTGTTTGTGGAGGAGTTCTTGTGATGCTAAATGTGGAGTATTGATTTTTCTTACATTCAGAGAGCTATCAGCCTTGTCGTGACACTGCTGGTCAAAGGCTCTGTTTTCGCCTGTTGGCTTGTTTGCTGGTGCCATGCTGTTTTTTATCAATCTTGTCTCTTCTTTGTCACCATTCCTTTCCATTCTCTCTCATCAAGCCATACCCCCCCCCCCCCCCACACACACACACACACACACACACACACACCCATCTTCCTCCAACATCCCCACCCCTCTCTTTGACCTCTGTGGCTGAATTGGAGAAAGAGGCAGGATCGTTGCTGCACTTAAGGTGTCAAAAATGCATTAGAGTCCTCTGTAAATAAATAATAGCAGGCGGAATGAGAAAGAAGAGTGGCATTCTGGTTTATCAAGGGTTTCTCCATGTTTCGTCTGCTTCTGTGTGTGTGTGTGTGTGTGTGTGTGTGTGTGTGTGTGTGTTGGGGGAGGGGTGTGATGTGGATGTGTGTGTGTGTGTGTGCATGTGGACGTACAACAGAAGGAAAGGCTTTTCTTGATGTCAGTTGTCCAGCAGCGCACAGAAAGTGTCCTTTCCTTTCTCACCCCTGCCTCCATCTCACTCTCCAGTATCTCTCTCACTCTCTCTCTCTCACTCTCTCCTTCTTTCTCTTTCTTTCTCTCTCTTTCTCTCTCTCTCTCTGACCTGTTCTCTCTCACAAGCCTGGCAACCTGTCAGAGGTGAGAGCAGTAGCAGTGCAAGTAAAGTGCTTGAAGAGCTTGTCTGTCAGATAGATATGCATGGTCTTGAGGTGTGTGCGCGTCTGTTTGTCTCTGTGTGTGTGTGTGTGTGTGTGTGTGTGTGTGTGTGTGTGTGTGTGTGTATTATACACGGGTGGAGTCGTAGAGGAGATGAAGTTAGGTGTGTGTGTCTGTTTGAGGGTGGGGTGTGTGTGTGTGTGTGGGGGGGGTTGGTGGGGGGTGGTTGTCCATGTAGCACATGGAGACAGGCCCCGGGTTGAAGCCCCCGCTATTTGTTTTAAAAGCAGCTTTGTGAATAATCACGTCAGCTCAGGGGCACAGGGAGTAAAAAAGAGAGAGAGAGAGAGAGAGAGAGAAAGAGAGAAAGAAAGAGACTGAAGTGAAACACACTGTACTGTAGCCCATCACGCAGCGCGGTACAGCGCAGCACAGCACAGCACAGCACAGCCTGTACCCACGGGCTCTCTCCGACTCCAAAGAGAGATCCTCAGATGTGCTCCCGAGGACGCCGACGCACCAGCTAATGGGCTGAGGCTTTGGAAGACACTACCTCCAGAGGCACTGCATTTGCTTTATTTGCTTGCTTGCTCACATGTATTTATTTATTTGTTTATTTGTGTATTTATTTCATATTTATTTATTTGTCTACTGACTTACCCTCCCTACCACTGCTTCTCTCTCTCTCTCTCTCCATCTCTCTGCCTTTCTCTACCTCTGCCTTTCTGTTTCTCTCTCTCTCTCCATCTCTCTGCCTTTCTCTCTCTCTCTCTCTCTCCATCTCTCTGCCTTTCTCTAAGTCTTTTGAGTACACAGTCTCCCCCTCAGCAGGGCATGATGGTTGTCTTTGCTGGCTCCGTCTAGAGGCGGGGTATGATAAAAAGTGTGAGCAGACTGAGATACTGTTGTTGACGTTAATGCAGCATATGGCTTGAGTGTATGGTTTTATGAAAGACTGATCCCAGCTCTGATGTTCAATGATTTGTTCAGAAAGAAAAAGAAAGCAGGGGAGGTAAGAAGGAGAGAAATTGACGGAGAGAGAAAAAGGCTGAGAGGGATCTGATCAATCGTCTGTTCAACAGTCCGGCTTTGTGAGGTGCAGCAGTTAAGGAGCCTCTCCCTGTGTCTTTGCAGCCAGTTTCCCACCAACCATAGTGTCTTAGTGTGTGTGTGTGTGTGTGTGTGTGTGTGTGTGTGTGTGTGTGTGTGTGTGTGTGTGTGTGTGTGTGTGTGTGTGTATGTGTGTGTCCACTCTTGTTATCCTGCCACACGCTCTGTGTGTGTGTGTGTGTGTGTGTGTGTATGCGCACAAGTGTAAGAGTGAATTCACGGATCACCTGTGTGCTAACAATGCATCACAGTGCCTGAGGAAGCACGGTCACACACACACACACACACACACATACAAAGGGAGCTTGGATAGAGGATAACAAGCGCACTCATTTAGCCTTCCCTGCGACAGCAGCTAGACCAGCCCACCTTCTAATGAGAGCAGAAAGGCCGACTTTCCTAAGGATTTAAATAACGGCTCTGCTACGGTTTCATACATTCATAACAAGTGTATGCCTGGTGACTTTGACCTTTGCTGTTGGTGTGAAGTGCTTTTGGAGGAAAGCATTTTGGGCATCCTGTATTAGACAAAGCACTTTCTTTCTTCATTGTCAGGAAGTGTTGACTGTTTGTCTGTCGGGTTATTTTCAAGTAATACACCTATGTTTTGTCTGGATAATAACTGTAAATACATATGTGCTGTTTTATTGCACATAGATGTTCAGCGGTTGAGATTGTTGATCAATGTGGACTTGCCTATTTGTCCTGTTTTGTTTGTGTTTGTTTGTTTGTGTTTATGTTAGTATATTAGACCCTGTGTTATGTGCTGTGCTCTTTCAGTGGAAAGGCGTTTTAAACCCAACAGATTCTCTTCAATCATGGCACTGCTAGAAGTGGATTACTGGATGTTTCATCATAGGCTGCTCTAGCAAACATCAGGCCAGGCTTTGGTATGGATAGGAGATACCTCCCAGAATAAAATATTTTTTTGTTTTTGCCTCTCTTGTCTGCTATTTGACGAGCAGACATGTTGAGATGGTCCAATTTCGGTGTGTGGATAGGCTCGTGTCTGGTTCAGAGAATGTTTGCCTTTTCCTGTGTACAAAAAAAGAGACAACAATTTTGTTTCAGACACAGAAAAGGCATTGATTTCACAGTTATGTTTTCTCAACGTGGTTTTTCAACTGGTAATAGAACATTCAGATCCACCCATGATGACAAAAACCCATAATGGCACTGAATACGACCAAACAACACCCTAGAAATTATTTGATTTTGAATGTATCAGAAGTGGGGATGTGAGTGAATGAGACATATCCCATTTCCCAGCATACTCTAGCCCCCCTTCATACAAATGCACACACACACACACACAAGCCTGAACTCTCTCTGTCTCTCACTCACTCTCTCTCTCTCTCTCTCTCTCACACACACACACACACACACACACACACACACACACACACACACACACACACACACACAGACTCATATACAGATACACACATACACAGAATACACACACACACACACACACACACACACACACACACACAGAATGCACAAACACAGTTGGCAACCTTAGGGCAACCCCTGCCAGGCGTCCTGACGTGTCGAAGACATTATAGGTTGTTAGGTAGTTGGCATCTCTGGCAGGAGAGTTGGATGGCAGACAGTTCAGATTACCTCCTCCACCCTCCAACACAAAGACCAGAGGCAGGTGCCATCACGCCCGGTGGGGGGATGAAGGAGTCTGTGATGCAGGTGTGGAGCTGAGTGAGATCACCTCAGGGGGTTCAGTCCCTGTGCCGTGTGCTCTGATGGTCTGGGGGAAGTGATCGGCTGAAGGTGAATGGAGTCAATGGAATGGAGAAAGAGAGAGAGAGAGAGAGAGAGAGAGAGTGTGTGTGTTTGTGTGTGCATGTGTGTGTGTGGGGTGTGCTGCATGGGTGACTGCATGGGTGTGTCTGTATTTGAGATATGAGTGTGTGTGTGTGTGTTCCTGTATTTGCAAAGGCTTTTGTGTGTGTGTGTGTGTGTGTGTGTGTGTGTGTGTGTGTGTGTGTGTGTGTGTATGTTGGTACATGTGTGTGTGTTTTCAACTGGCTGCAGTGACCCATGGGCGGCTCGAGCCTCTGCGGTGCTCGGTGCCTGGAAACTTTATTTCACTCCTGACACCTGTGGGACCTCCGTCTCCCCTCGTCTCTCCTCGTCTCCCCTCACCTCCCCTAGTCTCCCCTCACCTCCCCTCCCCCTCCCCTCCCCCTCCTGCCCACACACACCCCTCTCTCCCGTCTCCTGTCTCCCCTCCCTGCCGCTGTCCTTTTCAACCAGCTCCCCCCCGGACCCTGCTGCAGTGACAGACCCAGAGAAGCCGGCTTCTGGAGCAAAGCTCAGTGCTGGAGACAAGGGCACTTTTCTGAGAGTGGTCTAGTTAGAGGAGCTACAGCACAGCTATAGGATGGATGGATGAACACGCCCTATTATGATGCATAACTGAAGTGCAGATAATGAATGTGCATAACAGAAAAGTAATTTACTGACTGATACATTTTGCTCTGGTTTGGAAGAGATGATACTATAATTACCAAGCTAATGTAAGCGTATGGTCCTTTTAGAGTTATCAGCTGCTGAGGTGAAATGCATGGGGAAACACTAGGCCTGATAATTGTGAGATTTTAGAGGGCCTTAGTGTGTTTTCTGAATTTAACTTCATCACTTCTGTGAACACAATAGTAAGAGACTACTTGTGATTTTGCTATTTATAGATATGTGTTTATCAGCATTGTTTGGGGATATTTATGGAGAGTACAGTAGGTATGTGAGGGTAGGTTTTTTTTTTTAATTTAATTTTGTACACAATGCAATTAAGAGCTCTTTGTGATTCTCAACCTTTGATTTGACAGAACAGTGTCACAAGAGAGTCCCAGGTGCCTTTGCAATCAGAAACTGCTTTTTTCACTGTGAATTTTCATGCTGGACTCAAAATGCATACTTTTCTCCTCTGGCCCAATTTCTTCAGTCTCCCTATTTTTTCTCTTTCTGTTTTTTTTCTCTCCTTACCAGTGGATGTGCTATATTTAGCTTCTTGGGTTAACTTCTGGATTCTAGAGGTTGGTTAACTGTAGTCACATCTCTCTCTCTCTCTTTCTCTCTTTCTCTCGCTCTCTCTCTCACTCTTTCAATTCAATTCACACACAAGTCTCTCTCTCTCTCTCTCTCTCTCTTTCTCCTGTGCCATATCTGTGTCTATAAATTTGAAGTTAGCTAGCTAGACCATGGCTGCAGTGGACAGACAGATGCCTGTTTATTTCAAGTTATGTAACTGACCAGCTTCTGGTGGGAAAAAAATATGTATATGCTAATGCTACTTTAACATTGTCAGTCAGCCAATGTACATCATTTACAACACTACTTGAGGAGTATATCAGCAGCATTTTGGAAACAAAAGCTAAGTCAGATACCGTTTTTACCAGGTCATGTCAAAACAGCATATTGCTGCAGTTTGCCATGACCTTTATCAAGTACCACCACTATTAACTGACAAGTATCTGGACCTATAACAGCCTCAGCCAAATTAGAAACTGTGTACGTCCTCCTGCCACGCTCCCAACCTCCATTATTACCTTCCTCTGACCTTTTGACGGAGTGGTTTAAAGTCTGTGGTGTAAGAGACTAGAGCTCCACTTCACCTTATTAGATTGACCTGGCACACAGTACTGTAACATATCCACACGACACTGGGCCTGACATCTGCTCCAATCATAATAAGAGAATAAAATAGTAATGAATGCATTTGCAACTCTGTGTGCTACAAAGGTTAATATAATTGGAGTAGTCATAGAAAAACTGTTGAATATGAATGAAGAGGCAGCAGAGAGGAAATTGTATCTCTCTTTAATCTATGTGTGTATCTCTCTATCTTGGTCTCTCTCTCTCTCTCTCTCGCTCTCTCTCTCTCTCTCCATCTATCTATCTATCTATTCTTTATTCTTCCCCTTTACTGTAGCTTCTCCCAGTGCTGGTCGCTAGACTCCCTGGGGTCCTGTAGTAAAAAAAAAATTAATCTTCTACATTACAAGTGTTGAAATATTACATTGAAATTACGTTCCATTTATATTCAAACAAAATCAGTCTTAAAAACATAATAATAACAAAAGAACAAAGTCAAGCTTTCACATAGTGACTTATACAGTATCTGACACAGTTCTCAATGTTTTTAATATCCAAAGAGAGCCTATTCCACATTACAGGCGTGTCTGTCTGTCTGTCTGTCTGTCTTTCTGTCTACAGCAACTTCTGATACTATGCTTGAACCTTTATGACAAAACAGCCTGATAATGGGGGAGCAAATGTTTTTTTGAATATCGAAGGGGCTCGATAGTAGGATTGCGGCTATGTGAAGAGGTCAGAGAGGGGTCTTCTGATAACATGCCATTTGGCTGTCTGGCCAGACGCTTGGATGAAGTTTGTGGATTTCAATATTTTCTAGCCCTACAACATTATCAGATGTCCAACAGGGGAGTTGCTGCCTAGCAATCAGTAGCTATACAATCACACAGTGGTTGTTGATTTTGAATGCTAATTTGCGAACAGATAGTTGCCAATCGATGCAACAGAATAAGGCCTTTTGTGCTGTTAACTGCACCATTGTGAGCCAAGGAAAAGGCAGCATCCATGTTCTATCTAGGCTGCAGTCAATCAGTAACTGAATTTCCTTGTCCAATGGCTTTGAACCAATTTTGGCTGCGTACAAGAAATCAAGACTTTGGACTGTGCCAGTCTCTGGTGGGGGAAAAAATGTAGATATTATGTGACCTCATTCGAATCAAAATCAAAGAATTTTGGCAGAAACTGGAGAAAATATTCAGATTCAGTCTGAGAAGAGAGAGAGAGAGAATGATTGAAAATGGTGAAGATACTAGGATACACAAGACTCAATGGATCTTAGATAGATACATAAACAGATGGATGGACGGAAGTAAACAATCAGATGGCCAATTCGACAGAGACAGGCATACAAATAATGTACTTACCCCACAGACAGTCTGACTGAGGGGCCGACTGAAAGACAGATAGATAGGCAGACAGACAGATAGATAGGCAGACAGACAGATAGATAGACAAATAGATAGGCAGTAAAACAACATGAGCTGTAGCCCTGATCCTGTTCCTCTCCTCTCTTCCTCTCCCCTCTCTTCTCTTCTTTACCTCTACTCTCTTACTCTACTGTTCTACTGTTCCCCTCTCTCTTTTCTTCCACTCTCTCCTCTCCTCCTCTCCTCTGCACTCCTCGACTCTCTTCCTCTCATCCTCTCATCCTCTGCTCTCCCAATGGAATGTGTGAGTAATGGCGGTGTGAGAAAACAGCGTCCGGCGGGGGACTTGTACTACATCATTCAGATTTACTGCCGCCATCTGTTAAACGACACCGGGGACGGCCACATCGGTACTTAAGATCAGCCGCGCACCGCCATGACAGACGCTGTCAGACAGCAGGTGGACCTGTTGGATAGCAAGACACACACACAAACACACACACACACGCGCGCACACACACACACACACACTAGCCAGTCCCTCACCCTATCCTTAGGCCAAGGCTACCTAATGGCTGTTTATTTCTGAAGAACAAGACAGGAACAAGAATTTGGAGACAAATTGCAGCAGAATGTGTGTGTGTGTGTGTGTGTGTGTGTGTGTGTGTGTGTGTGTGTGTGTGTGTGCGTGCGTGCGTGTACGTGCATGCATGTGTGCGTGTGTGTGCGTGCTTGCCTGTGTGTGTGCGCGTGTGTGCATATGTGTGCGTGTGTGTGTGTGTGTGTTTGTGTGTGCACTTGCGTGCCTGTGTGTGTCTCCACTGGCTGAGACAAGAAGAGAAGCTGTGTGAGGAGGAGGGGTGTGGGTGTGGGTGTGGGGGGGGGGTAAAGCAGGCTTGGGAAAGGTAGAAGCATCCAGCTAATAAATGTCAAACTGAAGGGAGGAACCACTTACGCAGTCAAAAGGCTTTTCCACTCCCGTGACAGTGCGATAGTTGCGCTCGGGTGAGAGACGCTGTGCGGCACCTGTGTTGACATGTAATCTCACACCACTGTAGCACACACGAGGCCGTGCGCCCTGTCAGAGGAATGCTGGTAAAATACCGAATCGATGATGATGATGAATGCACAGAGAGAACACAGGCTTGGCAGATCTTGTTGATTTCAGAAGCTTGGTGCTTCTTTCAATGTGTCAGAGAGTTGTAATGCAAGAGCGGTGATAATGATGATCTTTTCACTAAATGATCTTTAAAGATATATCTTTTTTTTTAATTTTTTTTTTATCAACTTTTGTTGTTGAAAGTTTGCTTATCCTTTGAAGCCATCTGCACAGTTGGACGATCTTGTGTTTTAATTTGGTTCTCTCATCTTTAGCTGTCAACATGTTTTAATGAGAGATCCATGAATGGCAGCTCGTGATCAAAAAAAATCATTAATTATTGTTATTTTTAATTGAAGAGTTTTTAATTAGCTCAACTAGTAGTATGTTGCTCTGTCTGAAATGTCTTCCCAAAACTTTTATAGTGACTCATAGTCTTCAGTTCATCACACAGCTGCATTTGACTGAAGCAGGTTAGACCAAATAAGAAAAACTTAAGAAAACTAGCTCTGTTGATGTTATGGCTACGGCTCACAGCTTTGCCCTTCACTACATTGTCTGACAGAGAGGATTGTACAGAAGAGAGAGAGAGAGAGAGAGAGAGAGAGAGAGAGGGAGAAGAAGAGAAAGAAAGAGAGAGAGCGATCGGGAAAGGGAAGAAGAGGCTAAACATGGCAGCGTTGTGCAGGTATCGATGAAACGTCACAGCAGAAATTAGAGGTGCTTAACATCTTTTGGAGTGCAGCTCTTATACGCGTTAAAGCCAAGGCTGCACTTGGCAGGTCGAGCCAGTGCTGACTGCAATTTTGCTGGACAGAAACCCATCGGCCCCTCTTTCACATGCTAGCTTTTTGTTGGCGGAGAGGGAAAATGTTTACGCCTGTTTCACCCTCAGCTTCCAACACACAGACACACAAACACAAACACAAACACAAACACAAACACAAACACAAACACACACACACACACACACACACACACACACAATCACCTCAACAATAGCAGAGGTGTTTTTTTGTACTGAATGTGACCTGGAGGCATTCTGTTTGTTTAAATGCAGACTTTTATGTCTCTGGGAGCTGGTACTAAAACGTGCCACCTGGTTGGACTAGCAGATCCAAACGCATCTTATCACCCATGGCCATTTAGACTTTTCATTCTGCAGTTGTTCATGCTTTTAGACCTCTCTGTTGTGCTCTTCTTCATTTACTGTCCTGCTCCTCTTGTCTCTCTCTCTCTCTCTCTCTCTCTCTCTCTCTCTCTCAGAGTTAGTGATGTATGATGTCAATGGCACCTTTTCAACCCAGGGGCAGCATAGAGAGAAATGGTGAAGACACCTCTGCCAGAGAGAGTTTAATTGTAGCCTTTATGCAAATCACAGAATCACAATAGACGCTCAGCACAGGAAAATGTAAAGTTTTCCCATCAAGTGAGCTAAGACTTGCTGATGCGCGTGGCGTGGGAAAACAGTGAATTATATCCTGTATTTGGTGTCTTCTGTGCTATCGCTATGCATTTGTGATGTGAACCTACTTGATAACATGATTCTGCATGGCCGTCTGTAGATTAAAGAAAGACTCAACGATAAGAGGTTAGAGAACTGTGTAGTATGTAAAACATGCATTCAGACAGTTTACAGGTGAAACAGAGACACCTAGGGCATGTCAGCATCTTAACACGGAACTCCAGACACAAATGTTTCTTCTTGTTTTGACTTTCTGGAGGAGTAGTGCTCTGACAGGCTGGCACACAGCACGTAACGGAAGTGCTCTGTTCCCGTAGTAGCATCTGTTGCACAATTAGCTTCCATGGTAATGAATGGAACAGGCTACACCTGATGTGATACCGGCGCATACATTCGGAAAAATTAGACCAGTCTTCTATTTTTACGCCCCTCAAGTGGAGCACTTCAATTGTGGACCTGGTGTAGCCCAGCTGTGAGTCTCCAGTGGTCAGTGAAGTTTATTTCAGCACACACACACACACACACACACACACACACACACACACACACACACACACACACACACCCTCCAGACCTCCTTCATTCCTTTTTTTTGTTTCTCCTTCTCTCGTCTGAAATGGCAATGACACAGGACACACATCCTCACATTGGTCTAGTGCCACCAGAAAAGCCTGCGCAGCCGAGTTACCGGGGGAGACGTGATGACTGACAGGCGGAGGGAAGGGGACTCAGCTGTTAGGGGTGGAGGAGGGAGGGGAGACGTTGTCGGATCGCCATGGCAGCCATATGATGAATTACCTCTCGACTCCTGAGTGATAGCGACGGCGCCGAATGATGCCAGCGCTGGATTGTTCTGTCAGAGGTCACTGAGTACTGGGAGAGAGAGAGAGAGAGATAGAGAGGGGGGGAGAGAAAGGGGAGAGAGACAGAGGGAGAGAGAGGGGGAGAGAGGGGGAGAAAAGGTGGAAATCAGGAAAGAAGTGAAACAGGAAGGAAAAAAACATTAAATGGAATACAATAAAAGGCAATGCAGCATGCAGGAAAGGATTTTTTCCTCATAGTTTTTGGAAATGAATGCTTGTCAGGATCTGGATCCATATGCCGGGAAGTAACAAGAATGACTAGGAGAATATTACTGAAATAGCTGGAAATTGTCCTAAAATATTACAGTAATGGGATGATAATGGGATTGTTTGAACATACCTGTTTGTGTGTGAGACAGGAAGAGATAGCGTGTTTGTGTGTGTGTGCAGAAGTTCAGGTGAGGTGTGTGTGTGTGTGTGTGTGTGTGTGTGTGTGTGTGTGTGTGTGTGTGTGTGTGTGTGTGTGTCTCTGTCTGTCTGTGTTTGGGAGAGAGAGAAAAAAAGGAAAGAGATTCAGAGTGACTTTATGTGAGTGCACTAGAGAGGGTGAGAGAGAACATAGGTATGTGTGTGTTTGTGATAGAAATGAGAATTAGAGAGAGGGAGAGAGAGAGAGAGAGAGAGAGAGAAAAGGAAAAAGGAGATTGTGATCTTCTCATGCTCAAACGCTCTCTGCCAAGCTTGTCTATAGACCTTTGTCTGTGTCTGTGTGTGCGTGTGTGTGTGTGTGTGTGTGTGTGTGTGTGTGTGTGTGTGTGTGTGTGTGTGCCTTTTTATCACCTCTGCAGCACAGTTCTCAGTTTCAGTCGTCTCTTCCTAAGTTTGTGCTTTTTAGCCATAATCTCCCAGCAGCCTGTCTGAACTCGCGATACTCATTAACACGGTTTCTTGGCTGTGTCTGCTCTTCTCATGTACAGTGCAGTAATAATTTAACACTTTTCAAATCCTCCATAGATTACTCTCATTGCTGTCACACTTGACATGGTTGCCTTTTCACATAAGATACAGACAACTGGAAAATGAGCTGGTAGGATTGTATTGAACGGGACCTTGTGACTGGGTAGGTCAGATAAAGTACCTAGGAGTATCCAGGGACCTGGTCCAATATTAGAGGAAATGTTTGTGTTTCACCTTGAAATACTGTGAAGCATTTTGTCCCTTTTCCCATTTAGACTCATTATTGAGGTGTTTCCTTATCATGTCCTAGCCAGACTGTTTGTACTGTAAGAATGAGGAAGTACATCTGATGTATCTCACAGCAGGGTTAAATAAAAGGGTGATTCCTGTTGTGTCCAGAGATAGTAGTTGTCTCTCATTTGGCATGGATCGTATGACAGATCAGAATCATATCTGCATTGGGATTCTATCTGGATCCGAGGCATATCATATATTACTGCCAAAATAGTGACAGCCATCGCGAATGTCCATTTATCTGCATGTAGTCATTGTCAGTGAATTTTGTCGTACATGTCCAAAGCTAGTTGGTGTCTCCGATTTGGTGTCAGTGTAGAAGATCAGAATTAGATATGTTTTGGGGCTTAGATTCTATCTGTATCTCAGACTTATATCACAGCCAACATTTTGACTACCTTTTATGTTGAAACAAATTACTTTTATTTTCAGTGTGGTATCTAGAAACCTAGTATTAACCTAGTACTGTTGCCTTGTGTGAGATTATTTGTATTCACTCATGATTTCCTATGTCAATATCGGCTTTTCTACAGCAATGTACAGTAATGTGTCACTGAAATGGATGATGTCTCTGAATTCTCTCAGAACAAGGACTGACTGACGCCCCCCCCCCTTCTATCTCTCTCTCTCTCTCTCTCTCTCTCTCTCTCTCTCTCTCTCTCTCTCTCTCTCTCATGTCTCTATCCACAGCTCAGACGACTATTACGAATACGGACACGGCATCAGCGGGGAGTCGTATGAGTCATACGGTGAGTTCCTCGTCCGACTGTCTTGTAACAGGATTAAAATGATTAGTCCATCCACATTACGCGCGGATTTGCAAGTTATTAGCTCCATCACCGCCGCCGATTCCTCGCACAACAGCACTGCTATCTCCCATGATCAGAGCTGTCATCTCAGTCGACTGATACCAGGATTCGCAGGTCTTAACTCTCGCCGGCAAAGCTTATTCTCCGATATCTTATGCACAATTGCAGCGACATCTACCACAGCACGTGCCAAAACACGATCACATTAGCATGTGTACCAGCGATGACATTTTACTGAATAATACATCTGGTTTGCATGATAAGAAATCAATAGTTTTACTGTAAATCAGAAAGCAGGTTTACAACTTACCTACTGTATTCCTGGAGTGCAAAAATGAAGTGGTAGTCGTGTATCGATTCCCCTAATGCTAATATACACCAGTGTGCTCCATTTCTGTTCAGGAGCTCAGAAAATACTCTGTGATCTAATTTTGGCCAATTAAACTCTGAATGAAAACTCAGAGCATTTAATCTTCAGTCATTATTTCATGTGAGACTGAGCAACTATGTGCCGTTCGCAAGCACCAGTTAGTGTGTACAGTATGTGTCTCCTGTCTCCTGCTGTCATGAAGTTCTTTGTGTCAAATAATAGCATCATAAGGAGCTGACTAATGTAATACTGCACTAATGTAATTGGTGGTAATCATTGTGGCTGATTTAATATTATTTAGTTTTTGAATTTATTTCCCAGTTTGTCAATGTGCTGTGTACAGCACAACACTAATTAAAATGAAATTAGTAATCCAGAACGACAAACAGAGAAAGAATCACTCACTGGCATTTTGAAACTCGAGCCATAGAACTTGACATTGTTGCTCGTATAATTTGTTCAGATTTAATTGGACAGAGAGATAAACAAGTGAAAGAAAGAATGGACTCATGATTCAGTTAAAACCCCTCAGTTTCAGCGGGCTCGTGGGAGACATTGAATGAATCCAAGACAGCATTAACTCTACAGGTTCATTTCTATTATGGCACAAAACAAGGGATGCAGAACTTGATTAACTTAAAATAGAAGTAAATGGAAGAGTCACATTTCTCTATTTTTCTCTCATATACTCTACCTTTCTCTCCCTCCCTCTCTCTTTTACTCTCACCATCCCTGCTCTCTTCCCCCCTCTCTCCGTCTCATCACCTCTCCTTCTCTGTCTGCATCTAACACCCTCCGTCTTTCTCTCCTCACACACCATACACACTCACACAGAGATGCAAACAAACACCTGTTTACATGCCCTGCTGGGAGTTCTAAAGAGAATAATGGCTGACAGTTCAAAGGAGAGGCACTAGATTAGGGCGGCTGATGCTCGCCATCCTTTTCTCTCCGCACCCAAGGGTGTGGCGGTCAAGCCTTTCTTTTAAGTGACAGTTAGTCTCAGGGATGACAGGTCTAATTAAAGGGTATTGGTAAACACGTCCACATTGAGGGTGTCTGGAGGGAGCAAACACACACCACACCACACCACACCACACACACACACACACACACACACACACATGTATGCATACCCAGTCATCCATATACTCTTGCTCCTTCCCATGTACACATACACCCCCCCCACATACACACACACAAACACAAAGTCTCACTCACACATCTAAACACCCACACAGACACAGCAGGCCAAAGCCTTGGCACTCTGTGTCCAGGGTGAGTCTCGGCTGGTTGAAGATCACACAAAGGCCTCCATCGATTGGGCCACTTCCCTAAAGACTGACCCAGCTGCGAGCTAATGGTGATCGTAACCTTTCATCTGGAGATTCCACACACACACACACACACACACACACACGTCTTCCTTTTAAGTGGGCCGTTTGATCCGCTTGCTAACTGACACAAACGGCACCTTCTTCCCTGCATTCAAGGGCAAGAAGGCAAGAAGAAATTTCTATCCTCCTTTAGTTTGACAGAACCCATGGGAGGACCATCATTTTGTTTGTTACTTAGATGAGCCTCTAGCCCTTTGTGAGGGGAGGCCATTTTGGGCTGGTTGGTCATTCTAGGAAAGATTACTGTAAACAATGGTTGGTGTTTGTTTAGCAGAGGCGGACAGAGTACACAGCTTCATTACTTAAGTAAAAGTACAGATACCCTTTGCTAAATTTTACTCAAGTAAAAGTACAACAGTCAGATGTCTACTTAAGTAAAAGTACTGAAGTACTTGTTTTTGTACTTGTGTACTTATGATACAAGGAAGTTTATTGTCACACGCATATAGTTACTGGAAGTGCAGTAGAAGGGGTTTAGTAGATTAAGTGGCAAGGGCTGCATAAGAAAAGTGGGGGAGGATTGGGATTGGAGGGGGGGCACCAACAAGGAGAACCCAAGAGCAACAGGGGCAAGGAAAAACTCCCTTACCAAGGAAGAAACCTTGGGCAGATCCACGGCTCAAGGGGCTAACCCAACTGCCAGGGGTCTTGGTGTGTGTGTTGGGGGGATGACAGGGGAGATGGGATAGTGTGCTGTGTATGTGGGGAGAGGGCAGTGTGCAATATGTAAGCGATTTCATTTATAACCGCCGGAGTATATGCGGAGGTTTGTCAAACGGAGGTCCTACTCTTCGGATGATTCAGATATGATGCTAACCTGCGGACCTTATACTGACCTTATACGGACGTATGTGTGAACGACATACACGCACATTACAGAATCTCTGTGTGGTTGTCGAGTGAGGGGTGGGGGCTTGTAGAGTTCACAAGATGCGAGATATGATGCAGAATATATGCGGCCGCTGCCTGTCACAGCTGCTTTTTGTTCTATGCATTATGTAGGCTAAAGAAGAGAAATCTATTGTGCGTAGGCTAATACTTGAAGTAGGCTAGTCACGTAAGTGCGCACTTGAAATTGACCTACAGTATTTGTATGTGTGCTTCGAATAAACACATTTATCTGTTTTCAACGTTGTACCAGAATCTGGTTTGCGTTGGAGAGAGAGAGCATGCACAAACTTTATAGTAGGCTACCAGCCAATTCAGTAGGCTAACTCAAGACTTCAAGGCCATCATACAACGTTTTTAAGCAACAAACAAAATACTAACATAACAGTGAAGTTGTTCGTTTTTTCATGGTTTATTTTTTTCCAAAATCATCCTCTCCCCATGTGTCTATTGCATTTACGTAAGGAGCTTGGAACAAAGTTGGGTTTTCTTCGTTTCCATTTCCAGTGTGCTGTAAGTATGTTGGGGATGTGTGTTGGAGAAGCTTCCTGATGAAATAATGTGCTGTGTAGGGAGGGGGGGGGGCAGTGTACTGCAAGTATGGTGAAATATGGCAGAAAGGCTAGGCAATCAAGGACATGGGTAGATAGATGGAGGAGAAATCAAAAATAATAAATAAAAAGTTGGAGAAAGTGGAGATGTGCAAAAGTTGGAGAAAGTCAGATATATATGTGTGTGTGTGTGTGTGTGTGTGTGTGTGTGTGTGTGTGTGTGTGTGTGTGTGTGTGTGTGTGTGTGTGTGTTTGACGTGTGATGAAATAAGAAAATAAATAAAAGGTCTGTAGCAGTGCTAAAAGTCATGTAGGTGTGTGTGTGTGTGTGTGGGGGGGGGGGGGGGGGTCATGAGTGCTGAGGAGTGAATGAGTGCAAATTCAGTATAGTGTGAATTCAGAGTTGGGAAATGTTTGAGTGCTGAGGAGTGAATGTGTGCAAAGTCAGTATAGTGTGAGTTCAGAGTTCAGATGGCCTGGGGATAAAAACTTCTCCTGAGTCTCTCAGTTCTGGCTCTGTGACTACATAGGCGTCTTCTTGATTTCAGCGGTAGGAATAATCCATTGTTAGGATGAGAGGAGTACTCTTCTGGAATAGATATCTTGTAGAGCAGGGAGTTGAGTTCTTATAGTACGTTCAGCTGAGCACACTACTCTCTGCAGATTAATGTCATGGAGCACTTAATTAGTCAGCCATGGGCAGTTTGACTGTGCCTATCGATACATTCGTGACACTCCTGTTAGTAAACTGGAGAGAGCAAAACATTGGAACATGGTCACATTAATCCCATAAACACACAGATAACTCTTACACCAACCTTATTTTGTGCCTTTTATTCATGTTTGTTTCAAGATTTAGCAAGTTTACTATAAGCACGTTTCGCTCTCCACTTTGATGCAGCATAGATTTCCATTATCCAAAGTTTGTTACACCAAAATGAACGTTAATCTCGCAATAAAAAAATTGACGCCGTTAAAATAGGTTTCCGTTAACGCCGTTAATAACGCGTTTAACTGACAGCACTATTTTTTAATAATCATTTGAAATAAGACCTGGAGAGATGGAGAGAGAGAGGGAGAGAGAAAAAAGCAAGACAAAGATGTTTCTATCTATAGAAATGTCTAGTCTGAAGCCATTTTGGAAAGAATGTGCTGTAATGTTGATGACAGTGGAACAAATCACAATTTAATGGGAAAAATCTTTTTCAAACATAAAACGTTATTCTCAAGCCGTTAAACCAAAAAGTTCCTCCTGTGTGCTGAGTCCATTTGGCCAAGTAAAATGATTTTGATTGTGATTCTATGTGTCCGCCTCGTCTGCAGGCCAGGAAGAGTGGACAACCACCCGCACCAAGGCCCCCCCAGCACGAACCACCAAAGGCGTGTACAGGGAACAACCCTACACCAGATACTGAACTGTTCCCCCACAACCCTCCCCTTCCAACCTGCAGAGACAACATCACGGGTCACCCCCCCCCCCAAGTAATGGATTTTCTATGGACTATCCCACTCCTTTTTAGAATAAAATGAAAAAAAGAAACAAAAACGAAAAAAAGAAATACAAATGAAAACACATCCAACCTGGAGATGAGGAGAGGAGGTCACAGCAACCGCTGATTGTAAACTGAGTTGACCGTGACAGGCTGTGGAGGATGGTGAAAATAATGACCATTACTTATTCCCGAGAAGGACTAAAGAGGACCGCTGTACGATTAGATGAGTAAGCAAGTAAACTCTTGATTCTTTACAGTAAATAATTGCAGTTATTGGGTAATTGGGCAAGGTATAGAGGGGGGGGGGGGGGGTTACATTATTTTAAGGTGTTACTTATTTAGCCTAGCAAGAAGAGATCATATGTACAGTAGATGATGTTTTTTTTCCCCTTGCTATTGGGTGATTGGTTTTCAGTGTGTCTCTTGCAAATTCTACTTTAATGAGATATCTAGAGGAGCGAGAGTCGAAGGTGAAATCATATGATGCACATATTGTTGTACTCCTTTCCTTTTTTGTAATTGAAAGTACTTCAGAATTAAGGGGCTTATAGAAGCATGTTGTGAAATGTCATTGTGCTGAATTGTTTTTATTTTTTGATTAATCCAAGAAAAAAAAATAAGAAAAAAATTCCTTACATGGTGTAAATGTTTTTGATGTTGTGTTCACCATTCGGATTCACCATTAATCATCCGTATAGTAGGATCTTTTTTTTTCTTTTGCTCCCAGAAGGTAATTCATCTACAGGGGCGCTTTCAGTAAATTTTTGTTTCCTTATCCTGACAGATTCTGTTCTATCAGGGATAGAGTAGAATTGCTGACTCATAAAAGCAAGCTGAACCACACTCTGATAATAATCCATTTCCCATATAAAATGTTGAAAAAGACAAAAAATATCAGTGAAATATCAGGTAAGGCTTTTAGTCTTGAGATATAAGTAGGAGTATTATCATTGTGCGCTTGTGTAAGCCCTTTAATCCTTACTATTTGGTTGATGCTATAATAAAAAAAAATTGAAAGAATATCCATGTGTTTGAGAGGAACCTCTGTTTTTAATGATCATTTTTAGGAAAAGCACAATAATTTAAACTAATATAACACATCTCTAACTACCTTTTAAACAATTGGTTCAGAATCTTGTTCTAGTACATGCATTTACACGGTAGGCTTTTAAACACAATGTAAAATTGCTTAAAATTCAATAAAAAGGAGTTTTAACAGCATGCTGAGCAATTTCCACTACGTTTTTTTTTCAAAATCTGAAACCAGAGAAGCAGCAGATAATGTAGTCACCCTTTTATCTACAGAAATATGATTAATTTATCTAATCAATTCTTAATGCTGCTCAGAATTACCCATGGGATTTAAATAGACCACCAGTTATGAGATATTTAGATAGCCCAGAATGTAATTTTTTCATTCTATTTTCACTTGCTTTGATATCTCTAAGTCTCTTGTTCTTACTCAGGTAGAGCTATTCAGAAAGCACACAGCCAAACCAACCCAATTCTGGCCATGTTCAGTTGTGGGTTTCATGGTTTACACAGCAGTGAAAGCTCAGTTTAGTAACCCAGAGGTTCAAATGCATTTGTTATACCTCCCTTAAGATTCTGTATGTTCTTTTATATGTAGGCTAATTTACGGGCAGCCGTGGCCCACTGGTTAGCACTCTGGACTTGTAACCGGAGGGTTGCCGGTTCGAGCCCCGACCGGTGGGCCGCGGCTGAAGTGCCCTTGAGCAAGGCACCTAACCCCTCACTGCTCCCCGAGCGCCGCCGTTGAAGCAGGCAGCTCACTGCGCCGGGATTAGTGTGCTTCACCTCACTGTGTGTTCACTGTGTGCTGAGTGTGTTTCACTAATTCACCGATTGGGTTAAATGCAGAGACCAAATTTCCCTCACGGGATCAAAAAAGTATATATACTTATACTATACTAATTCTATGCCATTAAGAGATGTCTTCTATTTGGCCATAGAAAGAGCCATATCAGTAACTTGATGCTTTTTCATCTGCTTTTATTAAGACAGATAAAGCTATCAGTGATCCTATAACAGTACAATTCGTCTACAGTACTCAAATGTTAACTCTTTTACAATGCACCTTTTGAGGTTTGTTTTATGTTCCTTTTGGAGGACAAGGAGTTTGGAAGGAGAAGTGGGAGGACCTCCATTTTTTTCTGTTGTTGTTTTGCTCTCTCTTCCTACTTCTGGTCATGTGACCTCTCCCAGTGTTCTAAAGGGCCCCGCCCCCCCTACCCTCTAAATGACCCTCGCTGACCTCCGCAGAGAGAGGATGGCAGTAGCTGTTTAAAAAGACCTCCGTTTGACAAGGTAACCAAACCTAACCCGCTTAACTGCACTCTTAATGAAGCTCTAATGATATACAATAAACATAAACACTCAAGTCCAAATAAGGAAGTGTTACTAATAAGATGACTTCATTACTCTTGTCTCGTTAAAAGTTAAAGAAAGAAAAAGAAAAAAAACGACAAGAAAATAAAAGCCCCCTTTTTATGGTGTATCTGGGGAATAATTAGAAGAGATTAAAACTGGTAAAAAGAATTATAAATAGTTGTAATATTCTCTTAACTTCTTTACGTATAATAACATTATTATAAGCCAGTGATAAAATGTTCCATTGTGCTATTAAAAGAATGGCTGAATGGCTTTTTAAAGGACAGAACTTGCTAAAAGCATAGACTTCTATCAGATATCTCCATACTTCTATTGGCATCTTTTGCTGTTGCTGTTATTGTTATGGCCTGCACGTGGATCAATGCATTTCACATTATATCTGGTCCCCTCCTCTTTTCTAGGACAACATCCAGTGATTTGCCATAACACTGATAGGCCACTCTTCACAGTCCGTTTACAGGTGAGTTAACATGTTATTAACCAAGTTTCATCAACACTGCTGCATGATTTGTAAGGCAGAAAAGAAAATGGTTGTTACTGTACAATCTCCATCATTTGTACAGGGAATGTACACAACTTGTGCATTCAGGCCTGGTTAGTTCTCTCTCCTAGTGTAGACATTCAATAAAAGCGCTCATATCTGATATTGCAGGGAAAAAAACAAAGAAAATCACATTTCTTTAGTTGATATGAGTTCAGATTGGACAGTGCTCTGGTTTCATATATCCATCTCAGCACCATCTCATCTCTTTTCCCGATAAAGAAACATGGGCCTTGAAGAAATGGTGGACATCCGAAAACGTCTCTGCTTTTAGCACTCTCCTCCCCGTGCTGGCTCTCACCCCGTTTGCCCTGGTGCGGTTTCCCCTTCAGAGCACACCGAGTCACTTTGGCTCTTTAGCGGTCGGGGGGAGAAATTTGATCTTTCTCTTCAGACGGTCACCTTTCAGCACAGTGGCACAAACTTGATTGTCTCTTTACGGTCCTCCCCAATTACTTCCCTCTCTCCTTCAAAGCTGGCACTCTTTGTTGCCATCAACTAGTGCCTACAAACACCTCTGCTGATGCTCCTCGGTCACCCCCCACAGCAATTTTCAAAAGCTCTTTTTTAATATAAGAATCAAGCCATTGAGGAAAACAAAAACTTCCCTACCAGCTTGTTGTGATGCCCTAGTGTTCCTTTGTCTATTTTTATCAATTCTGAGAAGATGTTATTTTCTATCAGAATTCTATATTTGTTGAGAACCTGTGCATGTATAACCATAGTGTTTTTTCATAGTGTTCTTTCAAACACCATTTGTATATCTGGAATAGCTTGTCCTTGTTTTAAATGGTATTGTATCTTTATAGAAGAATCAACATGTACTATGAATTGTTTGTACTGTTGAGGGACTTATCATTACAATCATTCATGCATACCCTCCTCAGTTTTTACACACATACATATGCATGCCATACAGTAAACATGATTTATTCATGACCGATGACCAAATCTGGACATTTTCCACAAAATGCACATCATTGAGGGTGACACCACTGTGATGTGGGATGACTGCACTGCTGCCAAAGTCCCATGGCTCCCCCAGATCAATAATCGCCGCCAGCTTCTTCCAAATCCACTGGGAGAGAGAGGAGAGAACGAGACACGGGGAGATGCTCTAGGATCCTCTTCAGGCAATCTCCACCTCTCTTGCTCCCTCCATCCTAATCCTCTCTGTTGTACCACCCCACAATCCTCCCCCTGAGAACCCCCCACCTTTCTCTCTCTCTCTCTCTCTCTCTCTCTCTCTCTCTCTCTCTCTCTCTCTCTCTCTCTCTCTCTCTTTCTCAGTGGCTGGCAAGGGTGCTGGCACCCCTTTTGTGCCTGGGCGATTAGTGTCCTCCAGTGCTCCCAGAGGACAGGGGGCTTTGTGCCACGTAAGCCCTGACAGGGGGCGCTTTCAGGCGGGGATGAGCACGCAAGCCAGGGCTCCCTTTGTAAACCCCAAAGAGATAATGACTTATTGATTGTTTTTGACAAAAATCCATTAGCTCCACCAAACGCTTGACTAAATGTATCTCCAAGAGGAACATATGTTAAAAGTGATTAAAGAACAACTCTTGTTTTTTCTTGTGTGTTTGTTTGTTTTCTGGTGGTTGCCATTGCTCGTTCTGCTGTTCGGAGTTATTGTTGCTCATGAGCCTGACTTGACACCCCCTCTCTCTCTCTCTCTCCTTCTCTCTATCTCTCTTCCTCTCCTTCATTTTTAGGGTGTTTTCCAACATGAAAGAAACAGACCAGCTTAAAATTTTGTTCAATACACCGAAGAATGCAATGGAGGATGGCACCATGCAGCACCAACAGTAATAACCAAAGCAATGGCAGATCAGAGGACACAACCAAAGACACATCTTTTTCCGTCTCCTTTGCCGACATCCCCACATCCCCACTCAGAGAGGCTGCAGCCTGATCTGTATTAGAAGGCTCGGAGTGACAGCATCTTTCTGAGACATTATCGGAGATGTTCAGACTCTGCTGCCAAGAAAACATGGAAAGATTGCTAAAAGGAGTGTGTGTGTGAGTGTGTGTGTTTGTGTGTGTGTGTGTGTGTGTGTGGTGTGCGATGTATGTGGGGGTGGTGTTAATGTGTGCATCAAACCCACTCTCTCCCTCACACATTCGCTGTCATCTTCCTCTCTCTGTCTGTTTCTCTCTTGCTCCTTCTCCCAAAGGGAGAGCTGCGTAGGCTCCATAATGGAGCTCCAAATCCAGGGCGGCGGAGAGGGTGGCGGTGGTGTCTGGGCCGGATGTGGAGTCGGCTGCAATGTGTTCTGAGTGTTTTCCTTCTTAAACACTCCGGCTCCCAGACTTAAACTCGCCCATACATTCCCCTCCAGCCGCATACATTTTACAGTAGTGTGAACTGACAGTGAACCCACTTAACTGAGTACATCTAGCTCAACTGTCTGGTAGCTAATGGGAAATTGTGCCCGCCTCCCCTATACACACACACACACACACACACACACACACACACACACTCACACACACCGCGACTCTCTTTCAGATCTGCACAGAGAAGGACAGCGAGACTGGATTAATATTGCAGCGAGCCTTCAACGTGTCACCAAATTGCTAGAAATGACACTTTCTAATTACATTGTTGTTTTGTTCATTGTGGAATATCTAATCCCCTTCCGATGAATAAATCATAGACCTCCAGTGCCTTATTGTAAGTCAACTGGCTCCTGCGTCTCTTTAAGACAGAGACTTACTGTAATGTTAGTACTTAATGTGCTTGTGTGGAGAAGGGGTTTTTTTTTTGGCGGTAATGCAACTTTTGCCTGTAAAGCTGAGTTGACCATAGCTTACAGTGTTTGTTGGGTGTCAAAAAGGGTTGAATTCATCCAAGGCTTGATAACTGAATAGTGTTCTACCATTATAGCAATAAGTTTCAACTGCATTGTTTTTGGCTTCTAGATTTCTTGTTTTCTACATGAATCAGATGACATGACAAACTGATCTGACGCTTTGCGTACTTTTTACTTGCCATCCCAAGCAATGGCAGATGGCAGATAGACAGTTCCAGATGTCCTCCCACTGCCCATGACATTGGCATGGCTCATGCCAAACTCTCTAACTCAAGCTTCCGGAGCCAAGTAACAAAGAACAGATTAAAAAGCAAACATTCTTCCCTCTGAAATCAGCATAGAAGCTAAATAATGGGATTTAGCAAACCTGTCCATGATATTTCAATAAAACATAAAAGGGTTGAGTGCACTGTGTGTGTATTTTAAGTTGAATGGCATTTCTTCCTATATTCTGGACCATTTAGTATTTTTCCTGCCTTGTCAGTATATGTTTTTTTCCCCCAATGTTACCCTCACCTCCCCTGAGCTCTTGAGTCATGGCCGCCTTCTCCCTGCCTCTTCCTCCTCCCTAGGAAAGACTCCAGCACTCCAACTCCTAACAGTTTAATGTCCTCTACAGCAGACAATAGTTTTCCATTAGGGAAAGTGATTCTAGTCTGACGTCTAGGCAATACCCCAGGAGACGGTGGTGCTGAAAGCTCCTGGTTGTGTCCACGCGTCCCTGCTCGACCTTCACTGCTCCTACTTCCCCCTGGGCCGAGTGTTGTCGTTTTTTTTTTTTTTTTTTATTCCAATGAAAGGCTGGCACGGAAAGCAGCTGGCCCCCGGTGAAACAGCAGCGCCTGAGGTGACACCGCCACAGCTGCCTGCACTGTTGAGAGAGAGAGAAGAGAGGGAGGGAGACAAAAGAGAGGGACAGAGAGAGACAAAAAAGAGAGGGAGAGAGGAACAGAAAAGCAGGAGAGAGAGCGAGAGAGAAAGAGAGAGAGGTGATTTTAACTCTTAGGGTAAGATCTAGTCCAAGACGGCTGAGTGACCCTTGTCTGCACATGAGCGCCTCCCTCCCACGGTTGTAATGTAAACAGCCTGATGAAGGGCTCTTGAACTGAGCTGTCAGCAGAGCAGTGTTTCTGAACAGTATGTTGGCCTACAAACTCTCACAGTGAGTACAACAAAACACAGCGCATGGCCAAGTGTCCACTCTGGGAAAGTGAGATTAAAATGAATGTGTGTGTTTGGATGGGAAACACAATGACGGCACATCTCTATGTTTCCAACAGCTCTTATGAAATGAACGTGCTCTGTATTCCAGAACATACCTTACAAAGATTACTGATGTCAATCACCATTTTGATTAGGAGACAAAGAATCTCAGCAAATCCTTATGGAATGTTAGAAGGAGATGTCTTGCAGCTCATTGCTTCTTCAAAAGGATTCCTGAGAGGCTTTCATTGATTTTGTATTAAGGACTTTTTTACTCACTTTGTGCCTTGTAGTAAGGCCAACGAGTCTGCAGGAACCCAAATCCCCTTTTATTTCATAATGAACTTGTGTTCTTCTCCATCTGTACTTGATTGAAGTGCTGTGGGCTGTCTGCCCCCACTCAGAAAGGGTGTGTTAACATCACATGAATAAAACACTCTGTAAAGTCTGAATTTCTGAATGGTTGATGGACTCAGTTCCCCCACCCCCCATCCCACCCCTCTCCAAGTCAGGCCTAAAGGAAGCTGTTTATGTGTTTGTTTTGTTTACATATGTGTATTTGCTTGTGTGTGTGTGTGTGTGTGTGTGATGTCTTCACTACCTGTTTGTCTTTGTCTATTTGTGTGTAGAAAAAAAAAAGAAAACATGCCATGTTTCTCTATGCTGTCAGTAATACATTGTCAATAAACAAAAGTATTTGTGTTCATTTCATGACCTCTTTATTGGCAAATCCATACCCACAGTAATTTTATGAGACATCATGCCCTGCCTTGCAGGCATGGCGGGATCCATGCTCCTCTCCATAATTCAGTGTAATTAGAAAATGACACATTGAAGACTTGCATCCACAATTAGGGGGAAGTGATTCATTTGTAAACCGGCGAGGGAAACAATTGATGCAGTGTAATTGCAATCAATGCCATGCTTAGCAGGATCCCGTTTTCCTCTCAAATCAAATTGAATGTCTTTTTTTTCTGTGCGTGTGTGAAAAAAATCTTACCCTGCCTAACATCAACTCTTTGCTACACTGCAGACAGAAAATTTAGTCCGTGTGTCCTTCTGAAGTGCCCTGATTGATCACTGACACATCTCTCTTTTTTGTAAGTGTCCTATGCTTAACATCAAAAGATAAATACCATTAATTGGTGTGTACAAGAACTAATAAACTACAGACTTTTTAATTAACAATTTCCTATTACGGCTACCTTCATCAACAAGTGTTTTTTTCCAAAGGATTCTTGCCTCAGGGCCGCTGAGAGACTTTTTCTAACGCTGCTTAAAATCACAGTACTCAGACTAGCCATTCATCTCTATGGCAGCTTACACTCAGGGATAGACAGAGCCTTCACAACAACTTCTAGGTAAATAAGGGCTTCTGTGTGTGGGGAATAGGGGTGGCTATAGGTAAACCTTGATGGAGTTCAGACAGCTTTCTGAAACATCAAACGTGTTGGTAATACTGTGATGCAGTACACTTCGCAGTGCCCCCTCGAAACAATATCAGCAGATCAAACAGGAACTGTAGAACCCTCCGCCACAAAAACTCAAAAGCTTTTTAATATTGTATATTCTGTCACTATTGCCATCTGAGAGGCATCCATGTAACAGCTTTTTCTTTTTCCATTTTTTTTTCATCCTCCTCGAGATGTAAATATGACCCTCTTTCATCTCCTAGGTCCCATCATTTCCAACTCGCCAGACTTTGAAGTTTTATCCGCTAGTTTAAAAGTCTGTCTGCTCCTCCACTGAAAGCAAATGGTGGCGGCTCAGTACTTTTCATCCATAGTGCTGTTGTTGAATATATCAACACTCACTGTGTCGTAGAGAGTCTTGTATATCCTCACCATGACCACACTGTCACTGGCTTAGTTCTGATGGAACCACCATCACTTGATGAATGTTACTGACCCTATGGGTAGTGTGAGGCAAAATCTGAATCTGCAGTCTGCTGTCTTCAAAGTGACTCAGTGAGAATTGAAAACAGTGGGGAAGCCTATTCAACCTGATGAATGGAATGCTGTAGTAAGTATCAAAGAGTTGAAATATTCTACTTTTATAGATTAAACTCATTATAAATGGCTGTACTGGTGAACAACTATTACAAGTAATTTATTGGAATGTTCCATCTTCGTTTCAAGGTTAACCTTAATCTTACCAACACAAACCTTGGATAACTACAATGGTAACTGGGGTAATACCAACATAATAGAAGTTGTTTCTAAGAATCACTTGCCTACTTCCATAGAAAGTATGCAGTTATATCTTGAGTTATGGCAAGCTTAAACAGCTCTTAGCATGGTTCTCAGTTGAGTTGATGGGTAGTGAAGGTTTTTCTTGGTATGTGCTGTAGTTTCTCTGTATTTATCTATGTATTACCTGTAATAATTTCTCAATAATGTGATATAATTTACTGGTAATAGTAGTGTTTCATTTCATGTGTAGTTTCTCTGTATTTACCTACGTGTTCATCCAATAAAATAATATAAGTTACTCTGTATTTACTTGGTAAATACAAGTAATTAGGGGACTGTAAATGTGAATTACACCTGTTTACAAAATTACATTTACAGCCTAATCAAACCACAACCTTAACAATGCAGAATGACTGAAGACAAAGACTGACATGGTTCTTGAATATATAGGCTACAACAAGGCCGTAGTCATGATGTCAACATTGGGGGGGACCAAATCTGTGGTGGTGTCTGGAGGACCCCCAAACAGAATTTCAATACATTTCCTGCCATGGACAAATATTATTTGATTAAAAATCGCAAGTCATTAGTTAAGTCAGTCAATTAGGGTATTCAAAACGTTTGACGGATATGGGCATGGATGGATTATGAACCCCTGGGTACATATGCAAAAACTGGTATTATGACACCTGTCGGGCTGTGGCTAGTAATTTAGCATGCTAATTCAGGTTGATATCTCTGCAGCACTATACCTTGTCATTTTTTAATGACATCATTATCCTTATTTCTTCTCATTCTTTTGATGCGTGTAGCTAATTTTTTGGATATTTTTACCTCAATTCTTACACATGGCACCTTTAACTGTAGGCTATCACTAACCTGACTCTCGGTTATCACCGCCAGCATTGTAAACGTTCTTTCCTAAGGGGCCATTTATACGAGAACGATTGCGAAGGAAGACGACAAAATATTTTATCATAAGTGCCTTTCGTTTACACGGCGACCCCGCCATCGGGGCTTGAAGACGCAAAAATCTGAAGACTCCTTCCAGAGTGTAGAGTTTTGAAGACGACCCGGGTTGCGTCTCCGTCTAAACGGCTAAACCAAAGATCCTTGATTACCTCTCTGGCTAAACTGTCAAATTAGAATGTCTGCGCGTGACGTACCGGGGTTCTATCACACCACCACCCAGCGGTCTGGAATGCATATCCAATCGAATATCACATACTCTTGCGTCTTCATATAAACAAAGATTTCCCCCTGAGAATGCTCGTCTAAACGCGAATAAAAAAATGAAGACGAGACGCCACTTCTGCGTCTTCTCTTTTCATCGTCACCGTAGAAACGTAGCCTAAGTTGTGTGCCGTCACCACACGAGTCCTACGCTTTGCCTGCATGGATGCGCGATTGAGTGCGCACCTGTAACAGCAAGATGCAACAGCCATTAGGCTACTAAGAGGCCTATAAACAGGTTAATTTCTGACATTACTACTAGCATATGAATGCATTATTTATGTTGTAAGACATTTGAAATAAATTACTGACACGGGCACGCACAAATTCATCATTTAAACTAAAATGGCACTTGGCAAGTTTCTCTTTAGCTATATCATTGCGAGAAAATAGGCTATGGAAAAGTTCCCCTCGAGTCTGATCGGGTCCAAAAATGAATCAGGTTTCCTTAGCCTGTGCTACACCTTTCTAACAAGTTTTGTGAGAATTGTAGGCCTACCGGTAGCTTTTGCGATATTGTTGACAGGCCTACCAGTATGGTGCAGTAAATGAAAGCTTTTGATCACACGCCACTAACGAAAAGCGCAAAACCATCAGGACAAACCATTCAGGGGTGTACTCTCTCTCTCTTGAACTTCACTAGGTTACTCACATGCGTTACTTACGTTTGATGACATTTCAGAAGATGGTGCTTGTTGGTTTCCTGTAGTATAGCGTTTTCTTTATTTATTTTTCTATGTCCGTATATTGGGGGGGGACATTTTGGTCATATCTGAATATTGGGGAGGACACGTCCCCCCCCCCCCAACAATGTCTATGGTGACTATGGCCCTGGGCTACAAAGCTTTCAGGGTTAAGCACAACCTCACATTATCACTGCCCGTTAACAAAGGGCACAGTGGTATCAGAAAGGCTGCGGAGACACATGCTGTATCATTCAAACATATAGCCAGTCCTGTTTGTGGTCAAGCGGTCTGGCGGGGGAACTGGTTCTGGTTTCTCGTGTTGCCTGTCTGACAACCTCCTGAATATTCATAGAAGTGTGTGTTACCATTCTTTCCAAAGACTCAAAGGGACCTGTTACCTCCCCACCTTAGCTGCCATGAAGTACAGAGATGTTGAATGGCAAGGGAGGGGAGATGTCACACTGTTCAGCTCGCTTGGTTGACAGTTCCCATTGCTTGGTTTGTATGCATTCATTACATTTGCATCAAGCACCATACCACTACCATAGACAAGAGGCATTTATCCTGTTTTTCTTGATGTTATATAGCCTAATATCTTTTAAGTGCACTTTAATGGGTGACTTTGTGTTGAGTGGTGGTGGTGGTGTAATTGCCAGGCTACTATTGCAAACAGGACATAATTGGAAGAAAGTGGGCACGAGGGTCTTTAGATAAATAATGGAAAGAAGAAATTATAGCCCCACTACCTTTTTACTCCCACATGTGTTCTTTCCTGAAGGGGTTTGAGCTTTCATTTTGACATTTTGCCACAACTTTCTGAAGTCTGACATTTGGAACTTTTCCATACGCTGACTAAAACTCATATTTGGCTAAATTCTGCTGCTCACTTTATATGTTAAGTGTAAAAAGAGGGCAGTGAAGGTCATTTAAATTCATTTTCCATTTTGAGAGCTCCCATCTGCGGAAAAAAAAATCTATCATCATGCTTTGGCTGTGAAAATGTTCAATGTGTTACGAAAGCATGAATGTACAATACTTAGATGAAGCAATGTAAATTCTTTATGGTTTGTAGATATTGCTTGCTATGGTCTCACTGGATTTATTTTTCCAGCATATTCCATGGTGGTGTCACGGGAGGTATGCAGACCTAGAGAAAGTGGTGTCAAATCTCTCAAATTCATCTCCATGCCAGTTTCTGAGTAAACATCACAATCCGTTCTGGGGCATCAGACTAAAAGGTTGACCACCTTAGGCTAACATGTCCAAAGACAGATTGCATAAGAAATTACTGCATCAGTATCTTAAAATTACACATCCAGCTGGAAGATTGTGTCATTCATGTCTTTGTGCTTGTGATAGGCAGATGGGGAATGGAAACAAGCTGTGCAACAGCTGCTAGCTACACCAACTCACTCGCTGTGCAATTTCATTTCCTTCCATCAAACCATGTCAAGGTTCCTTCAGGACCTTATTGATTTTTAAACCTCAGCCAAACAGGTTTTAGGCAAACTTGTTCACACTACAACAGAAGGGGCATACGGTTTTGCAATATACAAAAAACTTGTTTGTCATCATTTATTTGATGGGAAATATGTAAGGCATAGGACACATAATCATTTTTCCCCCAGTATGCTTATGCTTATTTATTTGCTATAAGCCATCTCTGTTTGGAAGATGAAACTTTGTTTTTGAAAGCTTGAAAGTTTCCCTGAAAGCAAACCCTTTTACAAACTAAAACTTTTACTTAACCCTAGGTGAGGCAAAACACCTCCCAGCGCCAAATGTACCTGAAACTCTATACCTGTCATGGAGAGATTGCATTCTTCTAAGGTGGTCTCATGAGAGAGGTGGAGCCCCAGAATGGCTCCTGGACACATGCCTGGGGTCTAGGGCTCTATAGTCTGAAGGTTTGTTATCCCCTATAGCAGGGGTCCCCAACCTTTTATGTACCATGGACCGGTTTGATTCCTATTTTTTTTTCACGGACCGGGGGGGTTCCATGTTCCATATGTGTTGTGCATGCATTACTTGAAAAGAACTAGCTCCAGTTATGTATGAACTTCTCTTGTGAAAAACGTGAACTTGAAGAAGTGAAAATTGAACAATATGAACTATGAATATTGAACAACTTGAAGCTACATCTATAAGTGTGAACATGCTTAACAAAATATGGGAACAAAACATGGGAACTAAACGTGCATTACGAATATAATCAGTGGGAGCCCTGCTTGTTTCCCTGCAACAAGAAGCTTCCATCTAGGGGTGATGGAAGACAGTGACACCCTCAGTGTGTTTGAAATGTCCAGTCGATTGCGCAATTTGTCTAGTTGCAGTCATTGCCGAAAACCCGGCCTCGCATAGATACGTGGTGGGAAACGTTTTCAGCGCTTTTACGGCTATCTCGGGATATTCTGCTTTGGTTTTGATCCAAAAACCTGCCAGAGAGGTTTCCTTATACACACTCTTAAGACCACCGTCATTTGCAATTTCGATCAACTGCTCTTCCTCCTGCGCTGACAAGTTAGGACTATTCGGGATATTGACAAATGGGTTGCGGACACACTCATTCGTTTGCCGTGGATCTTTGAAGGATGGGAAGTAACGCTCAAACTCATTTGAGAGCGCACCAGCTGCGAGAGAAAGGGCCCTGCCTCAGTCTCTCCCAAAACCCCCACTACTTTTTGGAACATATCAAATACACCCCGGTCCACTCGTCGTCCCCACAAATCAAGCTTGGCTTTAAATGCAGCGACTTTATCTGCCAGTTTAAAGACAGTCGTCATTCTCCCCTGGAGTGACAGGTTGAGGTCATTAAGCAACCCGAATATGTCACACAGCTAAGCGAGTTTTGACACCCAGTCCTCATCACTAAAATGTGCAGCTAACGGTGACTTTTTTTCTGTAAGAAATCTCTGCAGCGGCTCTTGCAACTCAAACACGCTGGCCAGTGACCTGCTAAAGATGCTTGTTTTTTGTTGCTCATTCTAGCAGTTTAGCTAACTTCGTGTGACACTACCGTTCGCCAAGAACTGATCAAGTGAAGTGAGCTGACCTGAGGCTGCGCAGCGCTGAAGGCAATATAAGTGTTGAAGGCGGGACAGACAGACGTAAGAAAATAGACCTTGCAAAATGCAAACATGCGTGCAATCAAACAACTGCATATAGGCCTATGCCATGTAAAAACGTGACATTATTGCGAATTAAATTTAGTTTAGTTTGCATGCATTTTTCTTTTAAACTCATGTCGTAGGCTACGGCCCGGTTAGGAATGTCCTGCGGCCCGGTGGTTGGGGACCGCTGCCCTATAGAATAGAATATAGAATAGAATATAGAATATCTTTATTTGTCATTGTCACAGGTACAACGGAATTAAGTGCATTCCTTGTTCAGTGCAAAAGTAGCAATAAATAAGTAAAAAAGTCACTATGGACATAAAAGGACATAAAAAAGTGCATAAAAACTTTACACCCCACACATATACCACCCATGCACATCCACATTCATTTACATTACATTACATTACATTACATTACATTTGGCTGACGCTTTTTAACCAAAGCGACTAACAACATGGTAAACAGTAAGTTTTTAGAACAATTCTCACAATTTTAGGACAGTTTAAAAAAAACATTAGAGTACAGTAAGAATAAGTGCGTCGGTGAGTGCTGTTTTTAACAGTTACTTGTCAGTTTAAAACGGCTGGTGAGTGCTAGGATCAGTAAGACTTGTTGTAAGTGTTGCTATGAGAGTAGATGTTCTCTAAAGAGCTGGGTCTTCAGGAGTTTTTTGAAAGTGGAAAAGGATGTCCCTGCCCTTCTAGGAACTGGCAGTGTGTTCCACCAACGAGGAACAACAGATGAGAAAAGTTTGGATTGGCTTGAGCGTACCGGTGGTAGAGCTAGACGTCGTTCGTCAGAGGAGCGCAGCGGTCTGGAGGTAGTGTAAGTCTGTATGAGGGCATTCAAGTAGGTGGGAGCAGAACCGGAGACTACTTTGTAGGCAAGCGTTAGAGACTTGAATTTGATGCGGGCCGCCATAGGTAGCCAGTGTAGCTGGATGAGCAGCGGGGTAACATGTGCCCTTTTGGGTTGGTTGCAGACCAGGCGCGCCGCCGCGTTCTGGATCATCTGAAGTGGTTTCACTGCGCAGGCTGGGAGACCTGTCAGGAGGGCATTGCAGTAGTCGAGTCGTGAGATGACTATTGCCTGAACCAGAAGTTGGGTAGCATCTTGAGTCAAGTAAGTCCTGATTTTCCGTATGTTGTAGAGTGCAAAACGGCATGACCGGGCGACTGAGGCAACATGATCTGAGAAGTTTAGTTGGTTGTCAAGAACAACTCCTAGATTTCTTGCAGTCCTGGTCGGTGAAACAGACAGGGAGTCAAATTTGATGTTGATGTCGTGGTGTATGGTAGGTTTAGCTGGGATGACCAGCAGTTCAGTCTTTGAGAGGTTCAGCTGGAGGTGGTGTGCCTTCATCCATGTAGCTATGTCTGAAAGGCAATCCGAGATCCGTGCTGAAACCAGGGGGTCGTCAGGTGGAAAGGACAGATAGAGCTGTGTGTCGTCTGCATAGCAGTGGTATGAGAAGCCGTGCGAACGGATAATCTGTCCCAAGGAGGTGGTGTAGATAGCAAAGAGGAGGGGGCCCAGCACTGAGCCCTGGGGGACCCCTGTGGTGAGATGGTGAGGTGCGGATAGCTGGCCAAGCCATGATACGTTAAACGAGCGTCCTGTGAGGTAGGATTCAAACCAGGAGAGAGCAGAACCGGAGATTCCCATGTCAGCGAGTATAGAGAGAAGGATACGGTGATTAACCGTGTCAAAGGCAGCCGATAAGTCAAGCAGAATGAGTACTGATGACCGAGCGGTCGCCCTGGCTTCTTTTAAGGCTTCTGTTACAGACAGCAGAGCCGTTTCGGTAGAGTGGCCGCTTTTGAACCCAGACTGATTTGGATCCAGAAGGTTGTTCTGTGAAAGGAAGTCAGAGACCTGTTTGGAGACTGCTCGTTCAATGCCTTTGGATAGGAAAGGCAGTAGTGAGACAGGGCGGTTCATAAAATGTAAAACATGAAGCTATGCTATGGTAGCACCGTTCAGTGAGATTATGGCTGTTGGGTAGAAACTGTTTCTTAGCCTATTTGTCCTGGTTTCTATGGATCTGTATCTCCTGCCTGATGGCAGTAGCTCAAACAGTTTGTGACTGGGGTGTGATGAGTCTTTCAGGATGGAATTGGCCTTTTTTAAGGCAGCGGGAACAGTGCAGTGACGGGCAATATCAAAAAGCAGGACTAGGTTCATTTTGGCAAACTGTGACCAATTTCAATAAATTGAGAAAAAAAGAATGACTGAAATAAATACAGTAGATAGATAGAAGGAAGGAAAGAAGAGAGGACGAACACATTAACATATCATTTTACATTACAGTTTTTGACTTTGTTAATTCAGTTTTTGTCAAAAATGTCTGCAATGTAAGTTGCCCTAGTACTTTACCTAACTAATAGCTTAATTAAGGTTGCTTTGCGAATGGAAATAAGAATCTTATAAAAGTAACACACAAAAATGCAGTCCAACTCTCATTTCTCTCCTAATAGAGGCTATTCTTGTTGGTGCACAGAAACTCACTTAATTACATTCTCTAAAATTGGAACATGTTTTTCTTAAATAATTTTCCTCAAATATAATTAAAAGTGACAATACAACTGAAAAAGTGTTACTGAAAGAAAATTATTTTCTTTGGCGCTGGCTGAGTCTCTGTAGAGCTCATCTTGAGTGTGCTATAGATGCATTCAATAGCACAAGCTGCTTGGACCAGATAGGACCAGTTTCATAGATTCCCTTTCCCCTGCATTTGTGTTGCAGAGACTAGCAAACTATTTAGTCTCATCAAGCTTGCCACGAAACTGAAGAGAAAAAAGTGAAGTGGTTAAGAGAGAGAAACAGATACAGGTCAATTAATTACGTACCAATGTTCTTTTAATTAACAGCTACACTGGCGATAAACTAACTTTAACTTTAAAAAAACAAACAGATTGTTACATTTGGCAAATTTCATTGGCTTATTCTTCAGCGTTTTTTTTTTATGGTGGTGAAGTTTAATTTCTAAAATGAAAAAAAAGATGTTGGTACTGTATCTGTAACCTAGCAGGGGGGAATGTGTGAGACCAACTGAATGGTAACTACTGGTATAATGATCTGATTGCTCAAACATGGAGGCGGTACCTTCTGACAGTTATTGGTGGAATGGGTGAAAACTGGGCTGTGAGTGGGTCTTTCTGATAGTGTTTTCCAATCATTTATTTTTGTCTGACATAGAGGAGAGAGAGAGAGAGAGAGAGAGAAAGAGAGAGAGCAATCAGTGTGACCCTGTGTGCAATTTCTCAGGACTGTGCCACTGGCATTTTGTTGCCATGGCAGTCCAGCTGGGTGAGAGAAGGGGACAGAGAGAGAAAGAGAGAGAGAAACAAAATAGAGAGTTTGACGGGGGCCATGCTTTCATTTCAAAAACACTTATTGGCATCGCCTCAAAGGTTGCAGCGCCTGCTGCCCTACCCTTCAGCAGCTGTTGGTCCACATCAGTGTCATGACGTCTAGCCCCCTCTCCTCCACCGATGCCACCACCACCACCCCTTTCCCTGTAAACCTCTCACTCTCTCCGTCTCTCTCTCTGTCCCTCGCTCCATCCTTCTTTCTTTGTCTCTCCTTCCCTCCTTTCTCTCTGCCTCTCTTCCTCTCCGTCTCCCCAACTCTCTCTTTCTCTCCCACTTCTCTTTATTTTTGCCTCCATTCCTCCTTCTCTCTCTCCTCTCTCTCTCTCTCTCTCGCTTTCTCCCTCTCCCCCTCTTGTGCTCCTGCTCTCCCCCTGTCCTAATTGTTGCCTGGGGTTGGTGGGGTGTCGGCGCTGTCTGCCTGCCTGCCTTTGCAGCTGCTCAGCCTGCAGGGGACGGTCACATCACAGCGCTCCCATCATGGCTGGCGTGGGTCAAAGGTCGGCCGTTGCTCCAACGGCAGTTGGGACTGGACAAGACAACCTAAATGAGAACGGGTGGTAGAGGAGGAGGAGGAGATAGGGATGACCTGACCACAAAGAGAGTTTGGTGTTTAGAAAGAGAGAGAAAGAGAGAGAGAGAAGCAGAAAGATGGAAAGATAGACAGAGTTAGAAGGCCACACAGACATCCACATTAGAAAGAGAAAATAATAAACTGTTTACACAATCATTCACAGACCGAAAGAGAAGGAAAAGGAAACATAAACTGAATGTCAGACTGAGAGTAAGAGAGAGGGGGAGACAGAAAGAGACAGAGGGAAAGAAAGAACATGCTAGACTATCCACAGACCAGAGCAGAGAAAAAGGCACAGCACATTATACATACAGAAATTAGAAATACATACAGAAATATACATAGCCTACATAAATTAGAAATATACATGCAGAAATATATACATACAGAAACATATACATACAGAATCGGGTCTCATTGACATGTTTGAAAATATTTCCTTCTTTGCTGTCACTTCTGACATGTAATGACTTTTCTGAGATTATTGTTTGTCACAGGGCAAAACACAGATTATTTCAGTGTTCCATTTGAAGCCAACACGTGCGATTAGTTTCTCTTAAAATGATGATCAATTGATGACCAAACAAATGAACTAAAAGTGAAATAAAGCATTAGAAGAAGGCACGTTGGGGGTTAGAATGATTCTAAGGGCCCAGTAATGACAGGGCCCCCAGAGAGCCCCCCCCCCCCCCCCCCCTTATATATTATCGGGGGGGGGGGGGGGGGGGGGGGGTTGGGCAGAATTATTTTCTGTCATAGGGCACACACAATTTCTAGCAGCGCCCCTGCACTGAGGTCGTCATCAGCATGTTTTCCTCTGGCCACTGCGTGGGGAACATTCTCCCCTCTATGGGGCACAATCTCGTCCATGTGTCATTGGTGAAAAATCCTGTCTCACTATGTAGCAGACAGGTTGGCTCAGGCTCATGACAGCAAAGGTCTGCCCTCTATCCTGAGAAATGTGACATTTCTGACTATTGCAGTAGGAGGCTCGGGTACATTAGTCCCATGCTCACCAACTTAATGACACAACCATTAATTAGGAGGTGGAGAGAGAGAGAGAGAGAGAGAGAAAGAGAGACAGAGAGAGAGAGAGAGAGAGAGAGAGAGAGAGAGAGAGAAACGATCCACAAATTATCCTCCTCCACCTAATCCATTTATAACGACGTCCATATCCGCCAAAGATGGCATTCGCTCTAAATGGCTTTGTACTGTTGTGCTTTCTTGATTGATACCCTCCCAATAGTGAGGAGTGGGGTTACAGCCAGGGCAAGTAGAAGCACAGATCATCATTGGACGGGAAACTGAACTGAATCTGTGCTTGATGGTAAATTAGGACGGGGTGTTGAGTCACTAAATTATCAATGCAATGTATGGCAGCACCAGTGAGGAGAGGTAGCCTAGCTTAATTTTCATGTCAAAGATATTGGAGTTCGGACCGAGAGGCCATACTGAAGTAATTGACCAATCCCAAGCTACCTTAGTCCTTGAAGTAGATTCTGTTTTTGTATTTAGATTAACTTTTATGTCCGAACATTTTTTATATCACTGCATGACAGATGGGCATGCTGCTACCATATCTACACACATTAATAAGTAATAAAAGCAGATGGTTCAGGTTCTAATATTATCATTCTTTCATTTTTCTTGCTAAACGGTTGCCGGACGTCGTTATTCTCAGTTCTAGTCAGTCTGATTTGAGTCTGATATTGCTGCATTGGGATGTGATTACGGTGCATGTTTCAACCGATACAGGGGTTCTTCTTCTCCACAAATGCCTTGTTCTTCTCCACAAATGGAACATTGGAACATTGTTTTCTGGTTATTGCGCTCACAATATCTTATGCAACAGACGTGATAGCGAAATGTAAATGTCTACCTTTTAACAACAGTGTTTTTGTTAGGAATAACTGGGAAGAATGAAACACTTTTTATTTAAATATCACAAGGACATCGTACCATACTGAAAGCTAATATTTTGTCACTAGCAACCTACATCTGTCCTCTGTCAAACACAGTTGCATTTTCAACACTGAACAAAACCGTTCAGAAGTTCTGGTCCAAACCGTGACTCCGAACAGCTCTGGTTCGGGCATAGTTGCTCCACAACGGAACCCAGTCGAAGTCCAGACCGAACTTCCTCAACCTCAAATGTTGTGGGTGGAGCTAAATTTGGCTGCCATCCAGGCTAGCTCAATGGAGCTCTTTGCATCAATTGCTACTCAGGCAGAGGAAACTACACCAGAAATTCCTATAGCCACTTAACAACGTTCTGTTGTAAGTGGCCGCATGTCAAAGAATAAACACAGTCTTTGTCAAGTGGCCATGTGGAACGTCTAATATCCGGTTTGTGACAAAGTGTGATAATTTTGAGAGAAGTTAATAAGGGCCTCTGTAGACCCCTCTTGACCTCTCCCTACTTTCAGCTGGGTGTAATAAGCAACCGCAATGATCCTCTCCGAAATTAAGCCAGGACATAATCAACACATGCAGTCCCTGACACCCCACACTCCTCTTATGTCAGACAACAACAATGACTTTTTGGTCCCTGTTCGACTTTCAGTGCATTTGAATGGGGCTTTCAGAATGGTGAAAAGGGGTTGAGGGGTGTTGGGAGTGTGTGTGTGTATGTGTGTGTGTGTGTGTGTGTGTGTGTGTGTGTGTAGTAGGAACTGGAGAGGAAATCCTATTTCACAGCTGACATTTGCAACCCAAGGACATAGGCGGCAGACAGAGAGAGAGAGAGAGAGAGCATCCCAGAGCCCAATCCGCATTTCACTGTGAATGATACTTAATCTCGCCGAATTAGACCGGTTTAGCACAAGTGTCATGAGAGAAGAAGAGAGACGCATGGTGACCAAGCTCGGAGATTAGCGACACGTGCCAAATTGTTTGCTCCAGAGAACTTCTGAATTCTAAACACACGCTGCTGTCAGGTCAAGACAGATTTGAATGAACAGAGAGAGGAAAAAAGGTGGGTAAATAAATGAGAAATATGTAAATTGAAAGATGAGATTCTTATTTTGAAAAAAGACTTTGTTCCTCTCAGGGCTTTCTTTGTGTATGGGGTATTATAATTTTTAAAAAGGATTACGGGTATCAGGGATATTGCTTAATAGAGACATCTTCAATTATAATACAGCTGAGCAAAGCCGAGGGCAATGGCAGGGGATCGTTTTTTCTTTACTTGATTTTGACTTTCACATGGAACAGGAGGGAAGGTCTGTTTTGATTTTTTTTTTTTTTTTTTTTTGCATTTGAGAAAAAGAGAGACAACTTTTTACAGGGTGAACAAAGGCATCTGCGGCAGCCCAAATATGCTGCCTCTTGCAGAATTCTTGCATTAATGACTGCTGCTTGCAGGAATAATTGCTAATTTCAAAGCGCCCCTGAAATCTCTGATGTCGAGAATGAATGCCACATAATGCTGAATCTATCATTTGAGGTGTGTGTTTGTGTGTGTGCATGTGTGTGTGTGTGTGTGTGTGTGTGTGTGTGTTTGTGTTTGTGTGTGCAGCATTATGAGTCTGGCTATCCAGGGGATTGACCTTTTCATTAGCTTGTCATTAAGGGTCAAGAACGTTTAGCCAGTTGAGCCATTTAATTGGTCAATTAGGCAGCAGGGGTACCTCACACCAGCACACATGGTGGCTAGCAAGGTGCCACATTCTCTTCTCTGGTCAGTTCGGTCAGTAACACCTCAATAATATCAAATCAACACTGTGGAACATTATGAACTAATTTTTTTAAAAGCTGCAGTGTGTTTGTTGCAGGATTGTACAGAAAAACACATTCACTCTTTTCTTGAAAGATGTTTGCCAGAATTTTCAACCCTGGGAAAAGCAAACACGCGTGTATCACTTTGCGTTTAAATTTTACTCCTGACCTTTAGAATGATGACAGACACATAAAGGCAGAAGGATAAAAGTGCAACAATCACACGCAAATCAAAGATATCACACACTTCTCGCACACTGTCATGATTCCCACACTACTCTCTCGGTAAGAGTGTAAGAAGCGAGCAAGAGTTGCCCTTGCAGTCGACTAGTCAGTCATCTTCCCAGCACGTCAGATGACATCGCAGCTCTGACAGCTTTTTCAATCTTCCCATTATGCCCTCGCAAATAGCTATTTGCTACAAGCCGACAACTGGGTGACCTTCAGCGGACAGAAAAGAGTAAACAAAAATGTTGGGAAAGGAGTTCAGGGAAGGGGCCAGACACACCAGAGGGGATCACAGAAATGGAATGAGTAGAGTCATTGAGAAGCAAGCATCGCTTCTGCATATTCACTTTCCTATGTGATTTTCTATTTTAGTTCTATGGTTATTATTATTTAGTGTTGTAACTAGTGTGCAAGCCAATATCATAACAGTGATTTATTCAATGATCAAACATCTGAAGCAAAGTTAAAAATTCTGAGGTAAAGAATTGCCACTGAAGTTCCACAGTGGTAACCGTACATAGTGTTTTTATTTTTGTTGTTGTTCCAGAGATGTTCACAAATCATTTTTTGGAAGTCCAAGTCAAGTCTCAAGTCTTTGAGGGGCAAGTTCAAGTCAAGACTCAAGTCTTTTGCCACGAGTCCCAGTCAAGTCTCAAGTCTCTCGCCATCTGATCTGTCCCTAACATTGTATTGTTAAATATTATGAATGCAAAGCATGTCCTGTAGCTACCATCCATTGTGTTCTTATCTGTCAATTTTTTTCCAACTTGACTGAAGTCATCCACACATTTGCACAGACGTCTGTAGTGCACTACTGTCGAGCAGCATAGTTTATATTCTCCTGTCACTTGACTGGTATTGTTTTGCCAGTCTCTCTACTGTATTCGAAACTACAGGTGTCAGTCTACAGCTTGGTTAGCATAGATAAATTGATATTTTGAGAAGCAGCTGCCATTGAAACTTTCTTTCTCAAAAGTGAGTTTTAAATTATGAATCTACATACCTCAAGCAGGTCTTGACTCTTTATAAACAAACCTCGGAGCAAAAGTGAAATTTCGTTACATTCTTTGTTGGGCTATGTGATGACACACCATGTAGGCCGTTAGGTATTCAGTTCACCATGCTTACGTTTTTCAAAATCAAAGACTGGTTTGTGTTCTTTCTGGATTTAAATGGCATTCAGAAGGTCAGCGAGAAATTCCACGTTCCACTTTTTCATATCAACCTAAATTAACGAGGTGGTGGATCAGTCTGGTTCTATTTTGAATAAATCACGCCTCTTTCATAAGGCCGCCTTGATTTTTTTTTTTTTCTCATTCATTTTTTTTATTGTCAAAAACATAACCAAATGCAACAAATAACATGTTATAGACACACACAAGTAATATTACCTACTAACCCCACCCCCCACCATACCCCCCCTCCCCATACCCCCCACCACCACTCTCCTCCCACACCTCCCAACATAGTATTAAGACAGTCACAGACAGGTTATGGTTAAATCAGCATTAGATCTTTCAGCTTAGATATCAAGTTCTCCCATATCAATATTGTATGTGGCTGAGCGTTATTTACTCTAGCTGATGACAATTCCATGTAAGATATATCCAAGAATGTCCGTAGCAAGTGAATAGTAGAAATGTCATGAGGGGACTTCCAGCGCTGCGCAACAATCTTTTTGGCTGAAGTGAGCCTAGTGCCTGAACCTTACGGTTTCTTTCCGCAAGGGAAAGATGGGAATCATCATTTAAAAGGTGCACAGCCGGGTTCATAGGGAACTGAACTCCTGTTAGATCTGTGATAATTTCAGTCACCCTTCTCCATAATCTAGATACATCTGGACATTCCCACATAACATGTAAAAAAGAGCCAAGGGTTCCATGAGGGCAAAAGGAGCAATATGGATCAGAGACAAATCCCATTTGATGTCTTATTCTTGGTGTTACATATGCCCTATGGCAGAATTTTAAATGTATGTATCTATGATTTGGATTTTTTGAGGCACCAGAGACATTGTCCCAAATGGCTTCCCAGTCTAATTCTTGTCCCAAATTTGTTATGTCTCTATCCCGAGCTTTCATGCCTGATGTGGGTGTATATTTTTGAGAGTTGAATATATCATAGAGAAATGACACTATTTGTTTAGGTGACTGCTGTATCCAACTTAAAATAGGATGATCCCTTAACTCCGACCCCCAAGGAACACTGTAGGCTTTACAGGCTGATCTTACTCTAAAATAAAAGAAAAGAGAATGTTTGTCACTATTATAATGGGATATCAACTCTTGGAAACTAAGTATATGGCACTCTCCCCACTAATGTCCTGCAATGTCTTAATAGCCATCAGACACACAGACCCCAGATGCACTCCCCCTCCCCTCCCCTCCCCCCCTCCACCATCACTGCAGATCAGGCTATCGCACCTCTCTCCCACATGGTGACCACGAGCAGTGCGGCAACAATGGCCTCAGCCAACGGCCATCAGTCTCTAGCCACACGACAACCCTCTCAGAAGCACCCCTCCTCCTCCTCCCCCTCCACTCCCCTCATCCCCGCCATCATTACAGCTTCCGAAGTAAGTTATCTTTTAAAAAAACTTCATCCTCGCAAGGCAGCCGGGCCTGACAGACTGTGTCCAAGGCTACTCAAGGCCTGTGCTGCTGAACTGGGGGAGCCACTGAAGCACATCTTCAACTGGAGTCTACGTCTCGGACAAGTTCGAACACTGTGGAAGACATCATGTCTCACCCCCGTCCCTAAGAAGCCACACCCCAGTGAGCTTAATGACTTCAGGCCTGTCGCCCTAACATCACATGTGATGAAGACACTGGAGCAACTGGTCTTAGGTATGCTCAGACCCCAGGTACGCCATGCACTAGACCCGTTACAGTTTGCATACCAGGAGAAAGTGGGCGTGGACGATGCCATCACTTATCTTCTACACAGGACACATTCTCACCTAGACAAGGGGAAAAGTGCTGTGAGAATCATGTTCTTTGATTTCTCAAGTGCTTTTAACACCATCCAACCCCTCAGACTGGGAGACAAGCTCTTGCAGATGGGTGTGGACGCTCACCTGGTAACCTGGATTACAGACTACCTGACCGAGCGACCACAGTTCGTCAGACTGAAGAACTGTCTCTCTGACACCGTGACACTGTGGGGCAGCCGTGGCCCACTAGTTAGCACTCTGGACTTGTAACCGGAGGGTTGCCGGTTCGAGCCCCGACCAGTGGGCCGTGGCTGAAGTGCCCTTGAGCAAGGCACCTAACCCCTCACTGCTCCCCAAGCGCCGCCATTGTAGCAGGCAGCTCACTGCGCCGGGATTAGTGTGTGCTTCACCTCACTGTGTGTTCACTGTGTGCTGGTTGTGTTTCACTAATTCACTGATTGGGTTAAATGCAGAGACCAAATTTCCCTCACGGGATCAAAAAAGTATATATACTTATACTTATACTTATCAGCAGCACCGGAGCGCCACAGGGAACTGTGCTCTCTCCAGTCCTGTTCACCCTGTACACATCTGACTTCTGCCACAACACCGAGTCATGCCACATGCAGAAGTTCTCTGACGATACTGCAATTGTGGGGTGTATCAGGAACGAGCAAGAGGAGGAGTACAGGAGCCTGGTGGAGAACTTTGTGCAATGGTGCAAACTCAATCACCTTCAACTCAACACTTCAAAGACCAAGGAGATGGTGGTGGATTTCCGCAGGTCTAAGCCCGCTCTACTACCAGTCTCCATTGATGGGGTCAATGTGGAGGTGGTAAGCACCTACAAGTATCTGGGTCTCCACCTGGACAATAAACTGGACTGGTCAGCCAACACTGACGCACTCTACAAGAAAAGGCAGAGCAGGCTGTACTTCCTGAGGAGGCTGCGGTCCTTCAATGTGTGCAGCAAGCTCCTCAGGATGTTCTACCAGTCTGTTGTGGCCAGCGTCCTCTTCTATGCAGTGGTATGCTGGGGAGGAAGCACAAAGAAGAAGGATGCTGGGCGACTTGACAGGCTGGTAAGGAAGGCTGGCTCTGTAGTGGGAGCTGAACTGGAGTGCATCACTTCAATATCTGACAAAAGGACCCTGAACAAACTGATCAGCATCTTGGACAATGAATGCCATCCACTCTACAGCACTATTAAAAAGCAAAAGAGCTTGATCAGCTGGAGACTTCGCTCACTGCCATGCACAACTGAAAGGCTGAGGAAGTCATTTGAGATAGACTTCTCTGCTTAGTCTGTCTGCCTCTCCACCCTCTCCATGTTTGAGTACTGACTGCCCACTACTGCTTTACTACTGCTTTACTACTGTTTTACTAATGTCCACAGCCTAATGTTTTTACTACTGTTTTCCTGCTACACTGTTTTTCATGCTATATTAGCACACATGATCAATGGCTTCTGCTACAATACTGAATGGCTGTAACCCTATTACCTCAACCTGTTCTTGCACTGACATAGTTTTTTATATTACCTTGTCTACATTATACTTTACTCTCCGATTTGTCCATATTATTTATGCTGGTCTCTAGACCTTATTATTGCACTGTTGCACTGTTGGACTAATGTTGGACTAATTTTTGCACCTTCACCATGACACTCACTCTCTTGAGCACCTTACCATGCACACATAACTAAAGGACTACTGTTGGACTACTTTTTGCACCTTCACCATGACACTCACTCTCTTAAGCACCTCACCATGCACACAGAACTACAGGCCCTGTCACTACAAGCGTCTCATGCTTGATCACCCTCAAGCACACTGGATTTTTTACATTTATTTATATAGTCTATTTAGTATTTAGTTTTGTTAGTTTTTCTTATCTCCTACTGTCTCTATTGTACAGTGGAGTTTGGTTATATGTTTATACTTTTTTATATTTATTTATATTTATATTTATCATTTCAGGGGCCTATTGCACAAAACTAGGATAAGGGATTAAGCCGGGATATCTTGGTTATCCTGGCTCAATTTATCCGGGATCCAGTTGCACAAAAGCGGGATAGGGGGCAGCAAGATATGTTATGGTATAAATCACCATAGCGATTTATTCTGTGGAGCTAGCCTGCTCCAGACCAGGCTAAGTTCCAGGATCTATTTAATCTCATCCCTTATCTCAGTCAGCAGTCACCACAAACGGAAACCAATAGTTATTCCACTGCCCACTACACATTGTTATCACATATACCTAGACCCACTGTCATTATTTAAACGTTTGTGATCATTAATTAACTTTTACATACTCGCCATTCCCGACCTGTCATGCGACAATGTGACGTCACGCATGTGCCTAACCATTTCACGCGTGGTGGTCGCGGAACTAGTTGCAATATTCTCCTTAACAGAGGTGTTGCTGTTTGTTGCTGTTGTGAGAAAGCTATCTACCTACTTCACACCGTAGAAGAAGCAATGAAGCCGCTCTAGTTGCCATGGTGAATCAGTGAATCTGTGATCGGTGGCGGGGTCTATTTGAGGGAGCTGTGAGCGCGCACTTATCCAGGATAGGTTTCACCTGGCTTGATGAATCCGTGTCTGCTCATCCTGGCTTGCTTGTTGTGCAACCAATTAAGCCTGTACGCTCTTGTTTTGGATTCATTGAGCGCAGCTCAGTAATTTATCCCGGATGTCTTAATTCTGCTTTTGTGCAACAGGCCCCTGCTGTAAGTGCATGTTGTGTGTGATGTCTGTATGCTACTGAGACCCCCCTGAATTTCCCCTCGGGGATCAATAAAGTATCTATCTATCTATCTATCTACCCTTAGCTTCCCAAAGTTTGTTGACGAACGGTTTTCCCCCAGACAAAAAGTGACTATTATTCCATAATGGGGATGATGTACACCATTTGTTTTTAAATTGTATGAATCTTTCTGCCGCCCTAAACACCTGAATCATGTATGTCAAAATTGGACCATAGTGTAACGCACACTTCTTGATAGTCACACCTGTGAGAAGAAAATCTTTTAATCTAATTGGTGCTATTAGTTCTTCTTCTATACTCTTCCATGATTAAATATTGTCCTCACCTATCCAGTACCTGAGGCTTCTTAGTATAAATGCCCAGTGGTATAATTTGAAATTAGGACAGGCCAGTCCTCCATCCATCTTGCCAATCTGAAGAGCTGACCATTTTAACTGCGGTCGCTTACCATTCCACACATAGCCTCTTAGCAAAGTTTCTCATTTTTTCCAGTATCCGGCTGGAGGTGCAAGTGGGATCATTGAGCTTACAAAGTTAATGAGGGGTAAGATGTTCATTTTGATGACTGAGACACGGGCTGGTACTGAGCTTGGTAGATGTTTCCATCTGTTTATATCCTCCTCTATTTTTTTCAGAATTGTGGAGTAATTTACTTTCGCCACAGAGATAGGGGAAGTGTTTATTCTAACACCCAGGTATAGGACCTCAGTTACGACTTTAATCTGGGCTGGTAGAGATACTTTATGTGGATCTACGTTGATGAGCATAAGGGCAGATTTGGAAATATTTACCTTATACCCTGAAAGATATCCGAATTGCTCCAGTATTGCCAAGACAGACGGAAGTGTTTGCTGGACACTTGCCAAATAGACCAAGATGTCATCGGCATAAAGTGATATTGAGTGTGACGTTGAACCAATTGTAATAGGAGAGATTATGGGAGAATTTCTAACTAAGTGTGCAAGGGGTTCTATGGATAACGTAAAAAGCAGAGGAGACAGAGGGTCTCCCTGTCTTGTGCCCCGTCTTATGTCAAATAATTCTGACATACCTCCCCCAACACATACTCTGGCTGATGGGTTGGCGTATAGAGTCTTAATCATATTAATGAATTTATCCCCAAACTTGAATTCTTTCATTGTCCTCCAGAGAAATGGCCATTCCATTTGCGATCAAACGCCTTTTCAGCGTCTAAAAAAAGTAAGCCACTGTCTTTTGGAATTTTATTAGATGCACTGAGTATGTGTAATAGCCGACGGACATTATCAGAGGCTAGACGCCCCTTAAGAAAACCTGTTTGATCAGGACTTATAATGTCCCCTATTACTTTCTCAAGCCTTCTAGTCAGCATTTTGGAGAATATCTTGAGGTCAGCGTTTATCAAAGATATTGGACGGTAGTTGGCACATTCTAGGGGGTCTCTACCGGGTTTAGGAATGACTGTAATCAGGGCTGTGTTTAGGTCTCTATGAAAGGCACCCCTTTCAATAGCATAACTTAAAGTGTCTAACCATACTGGTCCAAGTATATCCCAGAGTGCAAGGTATAACTCCACTGGTATCCCATCTAAACCTGGTGTTTTGCCTTTATTTGTAGTTTTAACTGCTTCAAGCAATTCCTCCAGTGTCATGGCAGAATCTAGATATTGGACATCTTCTGCTGTCAAAGTAGGAAGCTCTATTCTACTGAAAAAATGGGAGAAGTCGTTTTCTGTGGGCGATTGTTCATCTGTATACAGATCATTATAAAAATCTTTAAAACTCTCAACAACTTCTTCTGTTGACGTCACCATTCCCCTTCTTAGGACATCTAATAGCTGGTATTGCTCTTTTTGCTTCCTGCTGCTTAAGAGTTAATGTCAGCAGGTCACTTGGCCTGCTACCTTCAGCATAATATTTGTGTTTGGTTATGTGTATCATATATTCTGCCCTGCGTCTTAGTAAGTCGTTCAACTCTGCCTGTATCATAGGTTTTCTATTGCTATAGTGTAATTTTCAGATCATTTAAGATCATTCTTCAAGAACCTAACCTCTTCCTCTAGGATGTTTATCTTTTGAAGTCTACTTTTATGTAGATGGAAACTGAACCTTATGGCATTATTCCGTATGAAACCTTTAACAGAAGCCCAAATCACAGTCCTATCTGAAACACTGTTGAGATTAATAAATTCTTCCAGGCCTGATTTTAATTGTGTTAGAAACTGTTCGTTTTTTAAGAGAGAAGAATTAATCTCCACCTACTAGACTTATTCTTGATTCCACCATAATGAAAATTAGAAATTAAAGGGTTGTGATCCGATATGTGTCTGGGTAAGATTTCTGTCTTTACTAGGTGCGATAGACTGGATGAAACAAGGAAATAGTTTATACGTGAGAAGGTTTTGTGTCTCGAAGAAAAGAATGTATAGTCTTTAACAGAGGGGTTGTGCACCCTCCACACATCTGTCAAATTCAAGTCGGCTATAAAGAGGTTAAGTGCTTTAGAAGCAGAATCTTGAGAGCTTGATACAGCTGAGGAGGACTTATCAAGATTGCAATCCACAAAGGCATTCATATCTGAACCAATGTATAAATGGTAATCATTCAGTTTTAGCAATTGTGAAGTAACTGATGGGAAAAAATCAGCTTCAAATGTAGTTGGGGCATATAGGCTTACAAAGGCAACCTTTTTTCCCTGAATGGAGGTACAGCAGAATGACAATCGTCCTTCATTATCAGAGCCAGTCTTTTCAACTGTCAGGTTAATACCACGTCTCATCAAAATCATAGCACCTTTTGTACAAGTGCCACCAGTTGAAGCTACTACTGGTTTATAGAATTTATTTTGAATTCTTGTAACATCATTGGGTTTTAGGTGTGTTTCTTGAAGTAGCGCGATATCTATTTTCTTCCTGCGTAAGAAGTCTAATATTTTAGTGCGTTTGTAGGGAGAATTTAGTCCTCTAACATTGAATGCCATAATAGAAAGATTCTCTAACCTGTTTATGTTAATCATTCCCTGGGAAAGTGAATTGGTGGTGGAATCCTTCCCTAGTCCCCCCTAGTCCAAACACTGAACCCCTAATAACCCCCTCTAATTGAACTACACACCTATTTTATCTAAAAGAAAAAAGAGAAAATAACACAGAGAAAAATAGTAGGCCTAGCCCTAAGATAACACAATAATTAACTCTAATAGAATAGGTCACTTAAAGATCCAAACCACGACTCTATCCTGTTTCTAACTAGCTGAAAATATACAGGTCTGTTGAAAAAGTATGGGATCCTACTTTGGAAATCCAAACCAAAATTAACATGAATCTTTGTTGAAAATCTGAAATTATTCCAAAAAGTGTTATTGAAGTCATCTGAAGTTAAGATTCAGCCTTTCAGTTGGGAAGCCCAGCTAGGCTAACTAGCCGACCAAGCGAACTAAAATGATCCCCATTGCATCCAACATTAATTGAACATTCTTAGCCCTGTCTAAAATTATTAACAAAGTAATTCAGTAGTATAACCATTACTCACAATACTCGATACAGCATCTTCCAGGTGCAACAGAAAGTTAGCTCACAACTAATTTGTCCATGATAGCCTATTAGCATACCCAAAGCATAATTCTCATCCTGCCGCTTGTTCCTGTGAGTCAGGCATAGCTGCTAAGTTGCCTTCTTCATCTGCCAGCACTGATGCTTTCAGGGTGTCGGTGGCTTCCTCCGCTGAGTTGAATGACATCTTCATGCCTTTGTAATTCACTTTTAGGATCGCAGGATATATGAGATATGCGTCAATTCTCCTCTGCCATAGCTTGGCTCGAATCGCCTTGTTTTTTTGTCGTTCCTGCATCGTCCTGGGGCCGTAGTCAGTGAAGAATTGAAGCTGGGTGCCATCAGCGAGCGGTGGTTTAACCTTCCTCGCTCCCTCCAGGATAGCCTGTCGGTCAGTGTACCGTACCAGCCGAAAGATCATGGTTCGTGGTCTCGACGTGCTGTTGGAGTAGATCCGATGTGCTCTGTCTATCTCGAGTGGGTTAGAGCTCAACTGGGGAATCCAAGTGGGAAGCATTTTCAGGAGGTAGCCTCTTGGGTCATTTCCCTCAACTCCCGTTGGCAAACCCACCAATCTAACATTATTCCTCCTGGATCGGTCTTCCAGGTCATCAAGCTTCTTTTGTAACTTTGTGACCTCTGCAGCACATGTGCTAGTCTCTTTCTCGTTCTTACGCAAGCTGACCTGTATGTTATCTATTTGGTTGAAGACCGTGCTAAACTTTTTAGCATGAATGTCAGCCTGTTCTTTTAACGACCGGAGGATGTTGCCATTCTCTGCCAAATGCTTCTGTATGGGGTCGAGAGCTTTTTCCAGTGATTCCTTTAGCATAAATGCAACAGTATCTTGAAGTGACTCCATTTCGGCTGCCATTGCTTGTTTAATAAGCATAGCAATATCCTCAGTGGAGTCGCTTGCCTGAGGTCGTCTATTTGAGTCTTTTTTGGTCGCAGTTTGGTCTTTCTTGGAAGTCATAATGTAAATAAAACGTTCCTTATCTAAAATGTATACCTACGTGATCTTTAAGCACTTTTGACACTAAAATAAGAGGGTTTCGTTTGAGAGCTCAGTGCACCGCTGCCATCTTGCCTCACGCCTCACCGGAAGTCCAAGGCCGCCTTGATTTTGAACCTGCGCTCTGTGGGTGTGACAGAAGCGGGAATGGCAGAATGTGCCTAACAGAAAAGTGCGTAACAAAGGGCTTACACGTGAATGGGAGAATTCAGACCATAGCGCATGCGTTACGTTGCACAGTATGACAAAGGGGACATGCAGCTCGTCATACGTTTCCCAAAGTATATGTAACGGAGGAGAACTGAGCTAGTGTGCTATTTGCCCATGTAAATCCTCACACTCCTAACCGTTTCCAACCACTGAGTTGGAAGCCTTGGCTTTTAGCTCAGTGGTTAGAGCGTTCGACTCCCATGCCGGTGAGTGTCGAGGTGGCGGGTTCGAGGGCCGTGAGCGGCGGACGAATTACGACCTCTGTTACATTGGTGCCGTGACCCAGATCGGGAGTGAGTGTAACGGATGCCAGCTAGCTTAGCTGTACTTGTGGAACGTTGGTTAACCTCACTCCCCGACACCTTAAGAGTGCTGCTGGCATGCGAGCCAGTAACCTGGGCTATTGGCTCAACTGTCAGCTCGCCTCCCGATCCGAGGTGCTGCTGTTCGCGGGTTCGAGCCCGGGCGTGTGCAGGGCTGGATCGCGCAGGTTCAACACAACGCAGGTATATGCACCAACAGAATGAAATAGAAAATACATGAATACAGGTTGTTCATGAGTTTTGAAGCACAAATCCGAGTCAAGTCTGAAGTCTTTAGAGGTGGAGTCGCAAGTTAAGTCTGAAGTCACTGTTTTTGCGACATAATTGCGACTCGAGTCCGAGTCTCAGACTCGAGTTGCCATCTCTGTGTTGTTCCAAGCTTGCCTTTTCTCAGACTGACTAGCCCTGTGTTCAGAGCATCCACACACGCATGCCCTATAGTAGTGAAACACAGGGAAGAAGTATCTAATCTACATGATACTCCATGAGGATGTCTCATCAGGGGATGTGGGTAAAAGATGCAGTCCCTCCCTTGTGTTGGAGCTGCAGTGGCTTTGGACCAGATGCTCTTTGGGAGCTGCCTGGTTGCAGGAGACCTTTCTGAATGACTGCACCTGGGTGTACTCTGAGGAGAGCAGAGGCCTGCCTAATAGCTGTTTGAATTGCGTAACACAAGGGTGTGTGTGTTTTTTGGCCCGAGAGGGGATGCCTACCTCAGCACTTTGCAGTGCCAGCATGCTGGTGGGCCCGACACTTTATTTTTCTTTTTTTCTTTTTTTACTTTCCCAAGGACTGGAGTCTTGTCCCAACAACACAAATGTGCGGAGAACAGTTGGCTTCCTCAGACATGGCCCAGTGCCTCTGCTATTGCTCCTTCATGCACAATCTCTGTTCAATGGTTTGGATTAACTTCAAAGTTTGGGTGCAGCAACACCTTGTAATATAGAGAGAAAGAAATTAGAAAGAGAATTAGAAAGACAGAGAGAAAGAAAACTGGGGTATTACCTTCCCTTCAGAAACATGCATTCCATGTGTACATTTGAATAAATCTCAGTTCTGTTGACGACAGGGAATCATCTGTCCATTCATTCCAACATTGAGTTATTGAAATGTACGCAGTTATATGGGCTCAGCCAGAATGACACAACATCATTCAGCACCATCGGCATGAGCAACTTTATTTGGCCACAGTCGATTCTATTTCCATTGCATTCAGAACATTTTCCCCTATTCCTCAAAGGAATCAATTTAACTAGCGCCATTCACTTTTGCTATTCACTCTCACACATACAAAAAAAAAAAAAAAAAAAAAGAAGCCAACTCGAGAAATCACATTTGCGCAGCCTTGTAGAAATACACAAGGCGCCGGCCAAATTGCATTGGCAAGCTCTCTTCGCTCTCATTCGAAATGAATTCATAATATGCAAATGCTCATCGCCACCCTATTTGAC
>NC_055977.1:17689041-17711541 GCF_018492685.1 Alosa sapidissima
TTTTTAATACTTCAAAATAACATTTGATAAATGAACCTTACATTTTTCAGTAGCCATAGGTGTGTGGATTTGAACAAAATCTGGTTTGGTTCTTACCGGGGTTTTTACTGCCTGAAATATCTGATTTTGTTTACCGCGCTTGGAGGTTAGTGCTGGCCTGGTGGGTCGTCTATTTCCACCCTTTCAACGGCACATGAACGGTTAGACTGAGAATTCTCGTCGCTACTTCAAAATTCTACCAACTACCGTATTTTCCGGACTATAACTCACACTTTTTTTCATAGTTTGGCTGGTCCTGCGACTCAGGTGCAACATATATATATTTATATATATGTTTTTTTCCTCTTCATGACACATTTTTTGACTGGTGCGACTTATACTCCGGTGTGACTTATAGTCCGGAAAATACGGTCCATGCAGTTATGTACACACAGCATTATAACACTATTTAAACCACCTAAAGTGACTGTATTTTGACATTTTCGGGACAAAGACCATTTTTATACCCTTTCCGGATGGGATCTTACGTTTTTGCCGGAATCCGTCGTCCTGGTTGTTAGGGGAATGAATATTAAGTTGCACATACGTACACACACATACGTACACACATGATTTGGGATCCGAATTCAAAAAATGCACACAGCCTCTGCAAAATGATATGTAAAGCAGAGTCTGGATTTGTAAAAAATATTTTCGGAAGTTTCCTGTATAATTTAGAACATAACAAAATCTTAGTGGGCCTCCTCAATTCTTAGGCCGTGCTCATGTTTCTTGCTTTAAAAAAAGTTGTTCTAATTACTTGCAGGAGTTAGGAAACTGCGTTCAAAGGCAGTTATCTTTAATTAATGTTATGTCTTGATAGGGCCGCAGACCGATAGTTTATATCTATTTTTTCACCCTCTCGAAGTCTAATTGCTTAAGTGGATCCCCTCAGTGCTTTGAGTAGCAACTTCAATAGTTCCGGGTGCTGAGAGAAAGTATTACAGATTCTCTCTTAAAACTTTTCTGTCCCTGATGCGATGGAGGCTCATGTTTTTCATCCGTTTTAAACACACACACACACACACACACACACATACACTCAGTCTCTCACATGGAGACACTCTCTCACTCTCTCTCTCTCTCTCACTCACACACACACACACACAAATACACACATACAGAGACAAACACATACACACACTCACACGCAAAAAACATTCCCCTTCTCCCTTCACTCCCATGTCCTCTCACGCTGTCTCCTATGCCCGGGCTGCTGCTGTGTGCCTGCACTATAGTCCCGCCTCTGCCCTTGCGTGAGGGTAGGAAGGTCTCTGGCCCAAGGCCTGCTGGGAGATATTAAAGAGAATATTCAGGAGGCGTAAACAAAAGCCGGGAAGCAGTCCAAAAGCCTTCCCTCCAGTGGGATAGGCTGTACACATCCAGAGACAACCCTCCTACCACTAACACTGCACTCCACGCACACACACACACACACACAAACACACACACACACACACACATACACACACACACACAGATACACATACACACTCTCTACCCCGATGTACCTGCTTCAAGAACAGGACACATTCTGCAGAGAGTCTGTCTGTGATCGTCTCCTGTCTTCAGTGGCCCCCCTGAGGGAGCGATCCGATTGGCTCCTTCTTACCCATTATTAAACTCTCTGTAGGGGTGCACTTGAGAGTAGACGGGTAGAGAATTTCACCGTCGGGGGAGCTGCGGTGGGTTGACCCTGAGGGGATCCACGTTAGGAAAGTGTTCGAGGGCAGGTGTTAGCTCAGCAGAGGACACGGGGAAATCACAGAGGAGGGGGGGATTGTTGCTGGCGTTGGCCCTCAAGGAGTAAATTAGAAAGAGGAAGAGAGAGCAAGTGTGTATGTATTTGTGTGTGTGTGTGTGTGTGTGTGTGTGAGATGTTTGTGTATGTCTCTCTCATGCTCTCTCTCTCTTTCTCTCTCTCTCACTCTGTGTGTGTTTGAGTGTGTGTGAGAGAGAAACAGAGAGAGAGTGTGTGTGTGTGTGTGTGTGTGTGAGAGAGAGAGAGAGAGAGAGAGAGAGAGAGAGATGACAGACATGTCTCTACCCCTCACCTCTTTCCATCAGCCATCCCTCTCCAGCATCCCCACTTCAATTTAATCCTTAAAAGCCCACCAATGGCACCTTGTTTGTTTCAGAAATTCAATTTAGATTTGAATTGCCCCCAGTGCAGGCAAACAGCAATCAGGTGACAGCAGAGGCAACGTGTCATGGCGTATCACGCCATCAGCACACACACACACACACACACACACACACACACACTCACACACATACACACATACATATGCATCAGTCTCTGCCTCTCTAGACATACTGACATATTTACTGCACTCAAGTATAAGCATTCATACACACATTTGTAGACACACACATATATACATACACTGACCAGACCACACACATACACTGTGGACTATCGTTCTACACTGACAGTCCTCTGCTGTGCCTCCACTTTACCCTCCGAATACCTCCAAATCATGGCCAAAGCCATCATCATCTTCATCATCATCATTTGCTTTTATTTATTTAGCTGTATCAACAGTGATCAACAAATGAGGAATCATATTCCAGGCAATCTTACAGTAATAGTCATTAAAATCGTCATCACCATCATCCTCAGCAGCAGCTCAGCAACAGCAACAGCGACAACTGAAACAGCAGCAACAGCAAGCAGCAGAAACCCAGTGTTACTGAGGCCTCATTACATCTCTCCCCACACCGCCCCCAAATCTGATGCCATCGCTGGGAGACCTGGCATCATCATAATCATCATCATTATCATCATCCTCGGTGGTGGTAGACCAGGATTGCATCAGGCAAAACAATGTGTGGCCAGAGGGTCAGGCTCAGGCTTGGGAAACTAAAATTTACCAACAGAATTTGCCAATTAGCCTTAGGCCTATCGGTGGAAGTCGTGAGTGAGATTAGATGGCTTATGGGTGCACGGGTGGAGAGTGGGTGGCCAGACATTTCACTTGGACTTTCAGCCTGGACTTTTTACTTCCGACTTCAACTCACTGTAAGAGTCCACACACAAAGCATATGAGGGGAGTTGTGGTCACCAGATGGTCGATGGAGCAGCTGCTGCTTCTGTGATTGCTTACATTCTGGTTGCTCAGTGTCAGCGATCCCTCTCAACGTGTGCCTGATGCTCAGCTCTGCAGAAATCCCACAGCCCTTGAACTCAGGCTTTCTTTGTTACAAATACGATGCTTGGTCATACGTTCCCATCCTTTCCAGCCTTTTTTACCAGACCTCTCCAAGCCCCCCCCCCCCCCCTTTTCCTGTAGATTGGTTATTGATCCCTGTTTTTCTCCTCACTTGGCACAAACTCCAAAATGTACAGTTACCCCTCCCCAGATGTTCCTCCCCATCTCCTTATTTTTGATTACAAAGGGAGCCCCACATGCAGCCTGTGAACAGTATTCCACTGCATTGATGTATGCTAAAGCTAATTCCCTGTGTCATCAACCTGCCTGCTCCTCCATAAATAACTTTCAGCTCAGAGACTCTATTGAGCGTTGTGTAAAGCAATGTTTTTAGAAGCATTTATTTGTCTCTAGGCATTTATTTCTCTGCCCTCATGTTTTTTTTTTTATTAATATTTAAAGCACAATGCCAGCCATTCAACTCCGTTATATGCTAACAGCGCCATCATGTCAACCAGTCCCCTAAAAAAAAAATAGTATTTCACTATGTGAATGTGAATGTGACACCACGTGTTCCGAGATTAACAAAACAAGACAACAAAAGTGATGTAAAAGAATGTAAAAGAGTTTCTGTCTTTATTCTGATTTCATTAGTGCAACAGGAGTTAGTTGGACTTGTATCGTACCCAAGGACACCCCGTTTGTCTCTGCACTTGATTGCATGCAGGCTTCTTCATTTATCATTTATTTCCCCTTGGGGATCAATAAAGTATCTATCTATCTATCTATCTATCAGACAACACGTCTTTCAAAGCATCTTGCCAAGCAAATCAAGTATGAGGTGTGTTAAATCATCAGACTTTTGAGGAAAGAAAAGGAGATAAGAGAGAAAGTAAGGAAGCAGGCTGGCAAACTGAAGTGATCTTAAGTTGGCGCTAAGCGGAATTCGCAGAGTGAGTGGGAGGTGTTTGCATTTGTGGTGTCTGGTGTGTGTGTGTGTGGTGTGTGTGTGTGTATGTGCGTGTGTGGATGTATGTGTTCACACTCACATCTGTGTGTGGGAGTCACCAGAAAGCCGTCTATCATGCAGTGGAGAGACAACGGTAATGTGCGTTATATATTTGAATTCATTTATTTTATCTTTTATTTTTTTTGCTAGGGTGCTGCCACATGTCTTGTCACTTCGCATCCCTCACACTTCTCCCAGTGACATTTTGTGGGCTTCTGCCATAGTGTTGATTCCCCACCATCAGGCACCAATCCATCTACGCTCACAACGCTGATGGTTATCATTTGGCACCGTGTTTCGCTTTCAAAAACACTGGCCTCCGCAACACAACAGTTAAACACTCCGGTCCAGAGTTACTCGTCAGTGTAAACAGAAGGTGTTTTTGCTGTACTGCGTACTGGTTGGTTGATTAACTGCCGAGGAAAAACAACTGTATTAACGTGTTAAATTGGTCTCATACAATTAAATAAGATAACGGGAGAGCAATAGTGCCCAACGCGAGTGGAATAGTGGAATGGAGAATTCACATCTTACTGTAAGAAAGTCCTTCATCAATCTGACTGTCTCAGAGCCACAGAGTATAGTTTTGTTTTCATTGATCAAATGGAAGTTACTGTGATAAACGGAACAAAATGTTTAGTGTTTTTTTTCTTTGTCCTTTTCTTTTTGAAAGAGCTTCGGAACAGCAACTGTTCCAAAGTCTTTGTTCCCATTTTTAATGTGAATGAAGATATCTACGTCACATAAACCACAGGTGCTTGTGTTTTCGTGTGCACATGTGTTTTTTTTTTTTTAAAGTTTTTTTTTCTTTCTTTTTTCTTTGTTTCTTTTTTTTTCACAAACCACTCACGACTCTCCTCATATATCATCCAATGCCGTCAGCCTGTGACACACCACCAGCTGCGGCCGCGTCAGAATGCTGTCAGTGGCGTTGCAGTTCTCAATCAATCATCTCATTACCTCTCTACCCCCCCAACCCCACCCCCCCACACACACACCCATTCAGTTGAGAGCCTCACTCAGTGCATTAGCCTGTCATTGGTTAGTGCCCTGGAATTAGCCACTAGCTCACTCCCCCAGGGAGGAAATTGATGAGGCTCACTTCATGGGTTGCGTCATGGTGCTCGCTGGCTAAGTGTTGGATATTTATGACTAGCCTTTAACTTCGTATTCCAACGTTTTATTTTGGGTTTTTTTCTTTTCCGAGCCACATAGGGAGGAAGTCAACGTGGGACCATGTAACATGGGCCGGTCTGTTCCCCCTGTTTATTGTACAATAGAGTCAATGAGTCGTGAAGTTGGAGTGGTGACCCCACATGCATAGCTGACTGCTCTCCTGTGTCGGACAACCTCACCCCCAAACACACACACACACACACACACTTCTCCCCTGCAGCCCCCCTCTCCAGCAGCCACACACCAGGAACATGTGACATGTAAGTGTGTTTACCGTGTGTTGTTAATCATTATATTCACACAGCTGCACAAACACAAAGACGCGTGCACACACACACACACACGCATACATGCATATGCGTGTGTGTGTGTGTGTGTGCCCGCGTCTGTGTGTTTGTGTTATGCATATGGCCCATCTGTGCAAGTGTCATGTTCAGTTGATAGCCAAGCAGAGATTCACAATAACAGATACATTTGTTATGCACACGCATACAGGCATGCAATAGAAAGAAGGGGCAGTGTCTTGCCTGTATTACTATTTGCAGGTAAGAGATGAATGTATGTGTGTGTGTGTATTTTGTATGTATATTCTATGAGGTATGTACCCTATGCCTTCATGGTATTTCCACAAACATCTTAAATTGTCTTGTACATGCTCAACAGGCACACATGAATGCATATAAACAAACACACGTGGCACACAAGCACAGACACACACACACACAGACACACACACACACACACACACCCACACACACACACACACACACACACCAGGTACTTACACATACACCCCATCTCCCATTTCCTCAGGGTAGGTCTCCTGTTTCATCTGTTGCATGATATGCAGAGACAGTGAGGGAATGACAGAGATTTGCATCCCATCCTGACAGCAGAGTGTCGGTGTGCCAGCTCACTCGCTCAAAGCCTCTGGGTTGGGAACAGAGAGGGCGGGGGGCGGAAATATAGGGGGTGAGGGGGGGGGGGGGGGGGGGTCAGAGGGAGCTACTCGAGGTTCCTTTTCAAAGCTGTTGGCTGGCACAGCGAGCCCCTGCTCTCGCCTTCCTCTACCCTGCTGGGCACTGGGTGTGTGCTGGAGCACAAGCTTTTAAGACCCACTGTCCCCCCGGCGGTCACAGCGCCTCCATGGTGACGGCATTCTCTTGGCTGTTAGCCATGGTTTCTCTCCAGCTGTAGCTTCCTGCTCACTGAATGTGAAAAAAAAAACCTTTAGGCCTATTTCATTTTTTTTATTTTCTTTTTCAAATAATTTTGTTGTTGTTGTTGTAGTTGTTGTTGTTTTTGTGTGTGCCAGTCTTTTCTCTTTGGTTCATTCCATGCCAGGGCTTGGAATGTGAACTAAACTTGAGTTATCGTTCGCAACGAGAGTGAGATGCTAAGTGGAGTGTCCAGTTGAGTGGAGTCTCTCCTGTTGCTGGAGGCCTGGCCAGAGCAGCTGGTGTCAGCTCAGGATAAATTTGAATCTGTGACTCAGGCTCAGGTCCAGAGTGGATGCCCTTAACATGCACTCCCCGAAACACACACCTCAGGGGATGCGTGTTTTCTTTCCGTGGATCGTGGTTAGCATAGCATCACAGGCCATTCAACACATTTGTAGCTCAGTCATTTATACCTTTATATATGGCATATTTTGTATTTATGTATATACATTTAAATATACCATAGTGTATCCATAAGCACTTATGACTATCACCACACAGTTGGTTGATATAAATAGCCTACTTAGCTGTTGGTTATTATAAATATAATATAGCATAAGCCCCATAACTTAAGAACAAAATCATTTGTATTTTAGAAATGTGTCCCCAGTGTGTTATGAAGGCCTCTGGAGGAGCTGTAATGCTAAGTATATGGAGTATATGTTTGCACTCTTGATGACGTGAACTATCCATCTTTTTTGCTTTAGATTCACGTTGCCATTCTACCCCCGACCTCTGTTGCCTCACCTCTTCCCTGGCCACCTGCAAGCCCAGAAGAAAACCTCCACAAGGACTCATGATGTTGTGCTGGGCACCATTCTTACGCTGCTTCCCATTTTCTTTTCCATACAATAGCCGTGACTCAACAAGGAAATATCAACTCTCACCCTTGATCCAATCAAAGTGGAATACTGAGTGAAAAGGTGGCTTGCTCTAAAGAGTATGACATACAGTAGGTCCAGGTTTTCGCCATGAGGTCTCTAAATCTATGTATTTATAACAATGGAGGCTTTTGTTTCTCAAGGTACACATGTTATTTAAAAGAAAGAAGAAAACAAACAATGAGCTGCTCCCATTCTCTGCTTCTGGCATAATTACTGTTTGCTGACTGGCCACAGTTGAGGCCGACCTTTTGTTTTGTTGTTTTGTCTGTAACATGCAGGAGCTTGTTAAAATGACCTCTGCGTTGGCCAGATGCATCAGAAGCAGCAGAGCAATCTCCCACTGCTCACCCCCTCCGAAGCAGCTACAATCAGTGCAGGCAGGGCCCTCTCTGAAACCCTCCTCGCGGGAAATGACCGCCACAGACACTGGGTTTAATCTCAGGTAATCTAAAAGCAGGGATCTCTCTCTCGCTGTCTCTCTCTCTCTCTCTCTCTCTCTCTCTCTCTCCTGTCTTCTATTTTTCCAAGCCATGTTTGTGGGGTTTGCAATTGCTTAAAGGGGTTTTTGTGGGGTTTGCAATTGCTTAAAGGTGCAATTTTATGCTTAGGGTTGTGTGTTACTGGCGGAGGAGGGGGATGCATGCATATCTTGAATCAGAAATCTCAATGTTCCGCACACATCCTTCATAGTTTCGTCTTCCCAAGAGATGGTTGTTTCTTTGAGGCATGCCCTTCCGCTTGGAAAGGGTTCAGTAGCTCACACCTCAATCTGAAAAGCACCAGCATCTCTCTCTCTCTCTCTCTCTCGCTCTCTCTCTCTCTCTGTTACCGAATGAGTATGGGTGCATGGGGTTCTAACAAATAAGAGCTGGAAAAAGAAAAAGGCCTCTGCAAAATTGCCTGTAATTTTCATGGATTGGAATCACAATATGTACTGTATCATGTTTGTGTGTGTGCGTGTGTGTGCGTGCGTGTGCGTGTGTGTGTGCATGCATGCTGTTGCCATTTTGTTTGTGGAGACTGATAATATGTCTTCACCCCAATATCTGGAAGGGTAATCTCGTTTTCATTTATTTATCTGCTTATTTCACAACGCTAACCCACAATGGGTCTCCATGAGAAATCCAGGCTCATTTGTATTTATGAAATAAAAAAGAACTCTTGAATGTGCCGATAAGGCTGTTTATTTTGGGACCATTCCCATGTGGCAGAGCACCAAAGGCAAGCAGACATGGAATAGTGCCAGTGAGCAATGGCGCTGGCATGAGTCTCTCTCTCTCTCTCTCTCTCTCTCTCTCTCTCTCTCTCTCTCTAACTCTCTCTCTCTTTCTGCTGCCTCTTTCTGTCTGTCTCTCTTTCTCCCTCATCTGCCTTTCTCTCTCTCTGTCTCTGCCCCCTCTACCTCTCTTTTTCTTCTTCTCCTCCTCTCCCACCCCTCTCTCTCTCTCCCGACCCAAAAGGAAGAGCTGGAGGGCACAGGGTTGCAGCGAGAGAAAGAGAGATGGAGTGAGAAAGGAGAGGAAAAGAGAGCGAGAGAAAGAGAGATGGAGTGAGAAAGGAGAGGAAAAGAGAGCGAGAGAGAGGGCTGCATGTGTGAATGTGCAGAAAGGTGCGGAGCAGCATCAGCGGGAGATGATAATTTGGCAGACCTATTATGCACAGCTGTCATGAAAATAAATAAATAAATAAAATATGGCAGATTTTGCATTAATGACTCTGGGCATGGATATATTTCTCCAACTCATCTATCAAAGAGAATCTAAAAGAGTTTACTGTTTTGCCAGGGTCTGGTGCTTGTTGATTATTTCATGTGGTTGGAGGTCCTCACCACTGGCCAACTATCTGTTTGGTAGCTCTGCATCATCTGCTAAACCCGGAAATCAATGACTTAAACAAACAGTGTGATGAACATACACTGTAACATGAATACTTGAATACTTTCTGATACTGTGTCTCTTTAACCTTTAACCTTCAGTTTTTCCAAAAGAGACATCACCTGATTCTACAGACTCGTAATGTATTGCACAATTAAAGTTTTCTTAAAATCAGATAATGACTAGAACAAGGGTTGCAGAGAAGTTACTATCAGTTGAACGACAGATGGCCTTGCCCCCAGTGTAGTTCTCCCAGTGCACTTCTCAGAAAAAAAGACCAGGGGGAGTTCACAACCACGTCGAAAACACAGCTCTCCCATTAGCAGCCATGTCTGAGAGCTGTTTCCTGTGTGGGATTAGGTGACTGATCTGACCCGAGTGGCTTCATCATGTCCTCTTGACCCCCCCCCCCCCCCCCCCCCAGCCCTGCCACACACCTCTGAGGACAAGATGAGTGGGATATTATCATTCCACACACATCCGAATGAATTTGCACTGGAGACGCAGGAGTTGACTGATTGGCATTTGATACCCCGTGGCAGCACACACACACAGACACACACACACACATACACAAAGAAAGAGAGAGAGAGAGAGATAAAGAGAGAGAAAGTGAAGGAGAAGGACAAGATTTTTTTTGTCCCTTGAACCCCTCCTCCCTGCCCCCCTCTCCCAACCTTACCCCCCTAAAATCCAGGCGAAACTGATATCAAAAAGTCACTTCGGAAACCGTCAGCACATATGATACGCTCCGACTGGACTTGAACGGAAACAGACAACAGTGGAGGAAGGAGTCACCGGGGAGAGTCTGTGGACGGCAGGAGCAGATCATATCGGAGTGAGCAGCCCATTATCCACACGCCCCTTCCAGGAATGTCACCTGCCACGACCCGCTTGTCTGGGTATTGATCACTCAGTAGCGGGAAAAAAAGAATGTAGACAAAACGGAGCGAACGGGTGAGAGACGAACGACACACCTCAAGGTGAGAAAAGAAACAGAGTAAGACCGAATGAAAGAGCACACTCACAATCCTCTCAGACACACACACACACACACACACACACACACACACATACACACACACACACACACACACACACACACACACAAACACACACACACACACAGACATACACACACACAAATACTCACAAACCCCATGGCAACCACACTGCATACCCATCCCGACACAATGTATCATACTGTATGTAGCCATCTTTATACATTTACACAAATGACTTCATTTAGGAATATAATTTCATTCAGGCATTAAGCAGCTTACTGTGGGGATGCGCCAATCCTGCCAAGCAGTAATGACTTGATGGCTCCGGTGAGGAGCATCAGGAGAGTCAGAGAAGTCTCTGTACAGGGACAGAGAGAGAGAAGGAGAGAGGGATGGAGAGAGAGAGAGAGAGAGAGAGAGAACACACAGTCCCATCTCAAGGAGCTGTTTGTGCAGCCCCTGGTAATGGGTAATTATATCTAATAGATGCATAGTTCCAAACAGCACATTTGTTTGTTTACCTGTAACCTCATCAACTTATTGAAATATCAGGCTTGCACAGCAAATCTCTCTATAGTCATTTATCATGATGAATTATAAAACAGACACTACAGGCACAGGCACTAAGCACATAGAAAGGGGGGATAAATAGCAACACATTGATTATGTAAGGGATAACGGCTGCCGAGGTGTCCTGTTATACGCAATTAATCCATTAATTCCGTATAACTGGACACACCTCGAAGGCCGTTATCTCGCTTATCACCCGGTTGCCACTGTAAAGCAAAGGAAACATGTGGTTTCGTTTAAAGAAGCCCTATGCAACAATTTTAGCAAAAATGACTTTAATTATGCAGGTTGAGAGTCGTTCTGATGGTTCTACAACACTTTTTGGGTCGTTTGGTGGGTGCTTCGTCTCCCCCTAGTGCTTCTCCACGGAAAAACCGAATATGCAACTTTCTGGTCCCGGACCGAAGAAATCCGGATGTGACTCGGCGGAAGGCCTCAAAAATGTAGTCAGATTGTAGTTTCTAAGAAGACTGCAAAACGGACTCCGACTTGGCTTTGTTGCTGCTGAAATTGTAAGTAGCCTACCCTTGGGTGAACTTCGTTTTTGTAATGTGGTTTGATAGTCTCTTGAACAATGTGTTTGCTCAACCGTTTTATTGTGAGCCCTGTATGTGTTTAGCTTGGTTTCTTGATGGCTAGCTCGCTAGCTAGTGGGGGTTTAGCGTAGCAGTCACTTGCTACCGAAGCTGCAGGGGGAGCTATGTCGTGAAAAATGCGAGCCCAAATCAGGCGAAAACCCAGAAACAGCGAAGGAATAACCAGACTTGCATAGGGCTTCTTTAAAAAGAAGCTCACTGTTGTACAACTTTTGTTGGCCCGATAACAGCGATAGCATGGACAGTTAGCTTGTTTACAGTTGATTCCATTGTTGCGAAGCCTGCAACCAAAGATTCTAGAGCGCTGCAACCGTCGTCCTATTATGGTTGTTATAGTTACCATTGATAAGCATTGATATGGAACGGTGTCCTGTTATTCAGAATTAATAGCCACCCCACCAGCCAATCAGAGAAGAGTATTTTTTCTCTCCGGGTGATGATATAATGATATATATGATTATAATCATTATAATTTTTATTATTTTTATGAATTTGTTATTATTATTATTATTATTATTATTATTATTATACCTACACTATATGACATGTGTTAGCCTAACTCTCCCAAAACATGTGTAATAAGATCAATAATTAAACGTGACTAACATGACTAATTTTCTTCCAAAGAGAGCCACCCACAGATTCTAAATCCCAGGTCAAGCATGAGCTTTTTCTCAATCGACATAATTAGCTACCTGTTCACCCTCTTCCCCTCACCTCCACCAGGACCTGTGAACAACACACCTCATCCTCCTTCCCATCTGGGAAAAAAAAACAACACCGTCCAGAGTGACAGCCTTAAGTACACATCGCAATTTCCCCCCGCCGCAACCGAGTTGACACCTGTCGTCTTGATGAGAAAAATAATAGATCAAGCCCTCATCGCCGGAGCTCCCCGCTCGCTAGAAAGGGAATCTAACTGCGGTCGGGAAATCTATAATTAATGTGGTCACATTTAGCGGTGGAGGGGAAATATGATGTGCGCCTCGCAGCGCTCCCTCCACGACGGGCCTTAACTAGCAAGGCAAGAATCCCAGGGAGGGTTGTGAAGGCGTAAATATAACTGGAGTATCAAAACTTTCAAACTGATCCCCATTACTGGCCCTGACAGCTGCCCACATTAATCAAACATCACACGGACCGTGCCATCGCTGCTAGGATCCGCTCAATATTATCACAGTTGCTGATGAGATGTATTGGGAAATAGTGTGTGTGTGTGTGTGTGTGTATGTGTGTGTGTGCGTGCATGCGCGTGTGTGTGTGTGTGTGTTTGTTTGTGTGTTTGTGTTTGTGTGTGTGTGTGTGTGTGTGTGTGTGTGTGTGTGTGTGTGTGTGTGTGTGTGTGTGTGTGTGTGTGCTTGTGTGTGTCCCTGACGCATCTCGGAGGGAAGTTTGCTGTTCTACCCTACTTTCTTGGCTGGTATCCTCTAGGATTGTTGTTTTGAGAAATGTTTTTTCACACCACATCAACAAGATCAAACGCACGTATGATGTATTTGCAAATTGATACAAACACCGGCAAACACAAATAAAAGCAACATGGTTGCTTCTAACATCATACCTGCTGTCAAGTTATCTTTCAATGATATATGATGAAAAAATATCCATATGTCATAGGACACTGAAATGTTTAGAGTTTATATTAATTCCACTCTCATTTCTTTTCACCATATAACTGGAAGTTGTTAGGCGAGTGCAGACCCTCACGTCCTATGTGTATCTGTAAAAACAAATCCTCCATATGTTGTTTGGTCAGTGAAGAAAATGAAAACAATTTTGTGTTTAGATCTGAATCACCATGTACAGTAGGAGGACCTAGATAGTGACCCTCTACTTTTTACTTTTAAAAAATGAAATAAATCTGACTAGTACATGTGAGCACACACACACACACACACACAAACACACACACACATTAGATACTTTATTCAATTCCACATTACAAGTAAATTTTCATTAGGAATCAAATGTTTTGAATGATCAAACAGATTAAACCATATCAACACATTGTTATGTATGACAATACAATCTCAGGGGTACAGAAAACATCTCATTTTCGAAATAAGTATGCTTCCTATAATGGCTGATATTGAGCAGTACTTTACCAACTGTTTGGCTCTTGTTTTCAGTAGCCCCCCAAAAGTCCCCGGATCGCCAGCCGGTGTACATGCCCTAGACTACCAAACACTAGCACAATAAGCTGGCATCTGTAGCCAAGGTTTTCAATGGTAGATATTAATGATTGATATTTTACAGTCTTAGAAAGGTAGGAGTCCTCCATAAACAGAATAAATGCACATGCTACTTCAAATAGCTTAACTGTTCTGGAATGCTGAGATTATGACAAAAATATCTGGTGTATTTGTTATTCCTACAAAAGTGTTTGCAGGTGAGTTAAACCAATCAGACTGTACAGTAGTGTTTTTATAGAGCTTTTCATCAGCCACACAGGGAATCTGAGCAGCAATGAGATCCACAAGTCTATTGTGTCTGGCAATATACAGTCCTTTAAGTGATGTGCAAATGTGTTCATAATGTGGGCTACTGACTCCAGGTGTTGAGGGGGGTCATGCAGCATGCAGAGGGATGAATGGATGGAAGGAAACCACAGTGAAAGGTTGTATTTGGTGGGAAGAACCTGTAGACATGCTTTTATACAGAAAATAAGGATCTCCTCACTGATGTTGGCATTGCTATAGATGGTGTGTGATGCAGAGTGGTCCGCAAAGGGCAGTTTGGCCAACTTTCCCTGTAGCTTTAGACTGGACCAGTACTCCATATTTTGGACTCTCTGAATAGACAGGAGTGTCTGCCTGGATGTTCTAGGCTAGAGCAGGTGAACAATGCTGTTATGGTGCAGCCTGGCTTCCACAGCAACAGATGGATCCTCTACAACTGCATCAGAGACCTCTACAGGTTGGAGATGGGAAGTTCACTTCAATTCAGTGCCTGTTCTCTGGCATAGGTCATTTAGGTCTGGCCAGTCAGATGACACGCCAAAACCCTGTGCTCGTCCATCAAGCTGTCCGTTGGGCTTTCTTTTAAAGCCTAGGAAGTTGTCTTCCCCACTGCATGCATGTTACACTTACCGTCTCTTAAAATCCAGCATTAAGGATGCTCTGGCCATTTGCCTCACGCTGGTGTCGTCACAATTCAGCATGTTGGTGAGGTGAGACTGTCTTGTGGTGGTATACTCCCACATGCAGTTTGGAACTCCAAGCCCCCCGTCCTGTTTTTTCTGGAAGATAAAACATCTGGTGGAATGTGTATTAAGACACAGCCATTTCCTAACCATATTTACAGTTTTGTTGTCCATTTCACGCAGTACTTTCTGTGGAATATGGACATTTGCAAAAAGGTGTTGAATTTTAGAAAAGGCTATGTCTCGTATTGCTTGTAGTTTAAAAGTTACATGCAGAGGTGCTGCGTCAATGAGATCCAGTCTGGTCATAAACTCACACACACACACACACACACACACACACACACACACTACTTTTTACATTTAAAAAATGAAATAAATCTGACTAGTACATGTGAGCGTACACACACACACACACACACACACACACACACAAGCAGACAAACAAGCTTATAGACTGGGCCCGATTATAATACCCTGTGCTGGGGGCGAGGGTAATAATAAGATGGAAAAACTCACTTAAATATTTGATCTGGGCCCTGCTTGAGCTCAATGATATATCTATATTAGTACTGGCCCATTAGGGGTTCAGTTTTAGAGAGTGAGGACTGATAACACCCATCAGAATCCCTTCTCCACGCCATCTCCTAAACTCTCTCTCTCTCTCTCTCTCTCTTTCTCTCTCTCTTTTCCTCTCTCGCCATCTCTCCTGCCCCGGCAGCAATTGGCTCTAAAATGATCCAGCTCACTGAAACGCAGGTGGCAATTTACCTAACTCGATATGGTCATTAGGACCTGCTCGCTGCCTGACTGGGCTGGTCCGCCACCACTGCCACCGCCACTGCTGCTGCTGCTGCCGCTGCCTCTATGGCCCCTAAGCTGGAGAGCAGACGTGGAGAGGGTGATTAAAGCTCTCCTTCTGCCACCCTGTGACCCCTAGACCATTAGCCACTGGGCCTCTCCTCCACCTCCCGGTCCACCCATCACCCTGCCCCAAACACCCACGCAGGAGTCGGGGACCAAGCACACATGAAGACAGCCAGCAGATAATGCTATCAGTTATGCTAATGGTGCTGTACATTAGAGCAGCTGCCCAGGGAGGAAGGTGGCTGACTGGGGCGGTGCTCCATGCATACAGACACACACACACACACACACACACACACACACACACACACACACACACACACACATAATGTACAATCATTAGTAACTGGCATACACTTATTTGTAGTAGTGTTGAACAGGGGAGGTGCCATGGGAGGTGGCAGACACACACACACACACACACTAACACACACTCAGAGAGTTAGTAGCTGGGTTTCCATTAACCCTGAACATGTGCAAATCTAAATTGCGAAATGAGAAAAGAGAAATGGAAACACATGAATTTTGAAGAAAAAAAAAAACTCACAAATATCTCAAACATATGCTCGCAAGAGGGGGCTTTTCAGATGTGTCGATTTAGGTCTATAAATGGAAACATATTTTTCACTTTTAAGTGAGTCACATGCCACTATACACATTCAAAAAGTTAGAGCGTTTTGTATGATCTGATGAAAAGACTTATTAGAGAATATTTCTATAGTTGGTTCAGGGTTGAAGACATTTATGCGCTACGCCAAGCAATAACAAAATGCAAGCATTTATTATGATAAATGTGGACAATGCCCTCCCAGAATTGCCATCCGAGCTAGTCATAGTTTGACTCATAACACCATCAGTGGTCTATGCTGATGAAACTCACTGACCTCAGAGTAAAGACAGCATCCCACGCGCAACCATTCAAAAGGGTTTATTTAATTACTTTGACCAGAAATAACAATAAATCTTTCTGGGGCCTCAAAAATGTCGGAACCATTTCAAAGAGACCAGATTAATCATCTCTATCTTTATCAGCCTCAGGCATATTCTTGCATATTCGCCATTCTCTGCATATATGCTGTAGGCTACTGTACAGTATAATACTTTCACTAACTGTTAATGTGTTGGGACAGAAACTTGAAGCTTAACAACTATATGAAATTGCTAGAAATATTTTATAACTTCCGTGTTTAGAGAAAGCCAGGGAGCCACTAGAGAGGAACTAAAGGGCCGCATGTGGCCTGGTCTAGGAGAGCTCAGACTGAGAGGAACTTTTTATCCCTAAACCTGATTTACCTTTCTTTACAAATCACTATAATGTGATATTCTTATTTTTCCCTATGTGGTTTGCAAAGGGCGACCTTCACAATAGAAACCTATTTATGACTCTTGGAGGTGCGGTTCATTCCACAAAGTCCATTTTCATTTTGTTGCAGTGGTTATTTTATGTTCTGGGGGAGTGTTGGGCATCAGCATTGTAATTAAATGAAAATGGGGATCTGGTAAGTGGTGTGCGCAGGTCTCTGGGCATTTCAGGGGCGGTGTTGCTTCCGCAGTGAAGAGGAGCCTGGTTTCACTAGCATATTCATCAAATGACCTTTACAGCCAGTTACATGGATAGGTCAACTGACTCTTAGGGCGTTTAAAGTAAACACTCATACACGCACACATCACACAAAGAAAATAAACACACACACACACACACACAGAGAGAGAGAGAGACACACACACACACACACACACAGAGACAGACAGAGACACACACATAAATATATGCATCCTTAAGCCGTTTATGTATTTTTGGCATGAACGGAGGGAAAAAAACACCCTGTTGACAAGTCACCTTATGGGTTTTTAATGCCCCAGAAGGCTTCATCGCTTGTGACAGCAGGAGGGCTGCGCGGGGCGGATAGGGGAGGAGGATCCGCGCCTTCCGATCCGACCTGACACTTCCCTCATTTGCGGGCCGACGTGAGAACCGCTCTGCCAAGAGGTGCCTTCCCAAGGTGGCAGTCGTCACCTTGGGGGCTCGGTGCCTCACCGTGGCCCTGACCTTTAGGACTCGCTGTTTAGCGCTTTAGCGGGCCTTTTAATGAAACAGCTCCCAATCGGAGGAGCCAGGCCCAGCAGGCATGCTGTGGTCGTCCCCCCCCCCCCCCACCCCACTCCCCGCTATGAATAGAAGTCATTATTTATATTGCAGCGTTTGTTTTCATATCATGTTGGAGGCTTCGTGGACTGGCTGCCCCCAGATAAGAGAGGCATGGATTTAAATGAATGGTGACGTTGTGCTAACTCAGTTATGTTTTGTCACATATTTATCTTACAGCGCGAAGACTCGTTCCTATTTTATCTATTGTCTCGACTTGATTTGATGCCTGAATCTTGCTTGCGCTTGCAGCAAATGAGTACAAGACTGCACAGGTTGTGCTGTTCATCAGGTGCTAATGATTCATTTAAATGTTTGTTTTCTGCCACACGTTTGTGATGGATAATTTAAGATGTGCCACTGGCTAAGGGAAGTGAAGCGACGAAAAAGCTGCCATGTTGTATTTGTGCAAAGACAAGTTAGTTGGAGAACTTTGTTCCAACAGCTTCCTATGTCTCGCAACATGGAGTGGAAAAACTTCAGATCCTTCCTCAGCATGATATTGAAACCATAGTTTGTTCTGACAGTACAGTACAGACAGAAAGTCCCCCTTGTCATTGCACACAGAGTCCCAACCACACTTGAAAGAAATTGCCCTCTCTTCAAAAGAACTTTAGTGCTCCACCCAGACGCATATTGTGCCAGTTGTCACTCACTTCCACACCGACTCATGTGGTGTGCAGTAGAGATGCGCGGATGGGCTATTATTTCAACCGTAAACGCATTGCAAAACTTATCATCCATCCGCCATCCATCCGCACCAACGTTTTTTGACCAATTTTTGAAACCGCACCCGTCCGCCACCCGCTGGTTGTTTTAATATATATGGGTGATATGTTTGATTGGTTCAACCGTCACCCGCCCGAATTTAATTAAAATATTATATTTCTTCACGTCATCCGCCCGATCCGTGGTTTAACCGCAGAGTCAGCGTCTGTAACCACGAACCGAGCATCTCTAGTGTGCAGGACCTCGTAGTGACAGATCCCGGGGTGAGCTAAAGTGTAGCTGGCCAACAGAGACTGCACACCCCCACACCCCCACCTTTGTCTTAATGGATTTCAGGTATTGACTTCCTCCGGCTGATCCATCATTATTTCAATGGGCTGACAGGTAAAGAGCCTGCCACCCCTCCAGCCTATAATACAGCTGTCCATCAGACGCCATTTTTCAATTTGGACTCATTTCCTCATTGTGCTTGTCAACGTCTAAAGAGAGGGAGGGGAGCGAGGGAAAAAGAGAGAGATAGAATGAAAGGAGAGAATAAATGAATGTGAGAGTTATAAATAATGCTTTTTAGATGTAAAAAGAAAGACATGCCACTAGTCTCAAGAGAGACATGTTTGATTTGGTGGTATAGCCTTCCAAAGGGGTGTGTGTGTGTGTGTGTGTGTGTGTGTGTGTGTGTGTGTGTGTGTGTGTGACTCCCCCCTCGAGATGACGACAAACCGCAAAGCTTAGCAGCAAACTTTACTAGTAGGGGTATGAAGGCTCTACACGTTAGCTCAAGGCAGCAATTGAGAAGCTCTGATGACGCTAAGCTGAAAATATATTCCCATGTAATGAGCGCAACACATTAGATGTGTGGAAAGAGAGTGGGGATGAAACAAGAAAGCCCTCTCTCCCTGTTTCACTTGCTCATTCACTCCCCCACTTTTCTCCTTTCTTCCCTTGTCTTGCCCTCTCTCTCTCTCTCGCTCTCTCTCTCTCTCAGCGACGCGTGACAACGAAAGGGCTGAGCATTGTTTCATCCAAACGCGGGATGGCAAGTGTAAAAATCCCATTCCCACCCATTAGGCCTTTCTCGTGTACAGTGCCAGCTTCGTGGCTGATTAAAAAAAAGGCAGCTTGATGCCATGAATATTTCACCAGCTGCCCCAGCCCTCCTCATTGTTTTATTGATGGAGACACCTGGGACAGAGGAGGAGAAGAAGGAGGAGGAAGAGAGGAGGAAGACGAAAAGAGGCGAGTAGGCGGGTACTGTGCTGGGCACTTGTGGGGCTCCGAGCGCACCTGGGATAGAGGTCATCCAGAGGTCAGGTGTGAAAGCAGTCGGCTATTTTGCCTGGTGCAATACTCAAAGTGTGATTTTTTTTCTAAGAAATGACATTAAAGTGTAATTAAATGCATCTTGTGAGCCGAATGTGTTCACAGCCCTCATGCATTACAGATAGGGGCTGGAGCTTGATGCCATGTAATGGTTTAATATGAGTCCGTCAATGAAATCCCTTACTTTCTCAGTCTTTTCATTTCTCAGTTACTTTGATGGTTGGTCCTGCAACCCCAAATCAGAAAAAAGTTGAGATGTTGTGTAAAGTTTGACTATTTCATGGAAAATATATGTTCATTTTAAATTTGAAAATTTGACTATTTCATGGAAAATATATGTTCATTTTAAATTTGATACCAGCAACATGTTTTAAAAAAAGTTGGGACGTAACAAAATGTTAGAAAAGTTGTGTAATGATAAAGAAAACAAAAGGTGGAATGTTTCAAAATGTATTAGGGTAACACCATTTGGTATGAAAAAGAGCATCCCAGAGAGGCAGGGTCTCTTATAAGTAAATATGTAGGGGTATTTATCATTCTGTGTAAACCTGTGTGCACAAATTATGAAACAATGTAATTTTAATGCTTCTCAACATGATTGTAAAGTATTTGGGGAGTTCATCATCTACAGGACATAATATAATTAAACATTCAGAGAATCCAGAGAAATCTCTGCAAACAAGGGATAGAGCTGAACAACAATATAGGATGGCCGTGGTCTTTTGGACCTTAAATGGCACTGCATCAAAACCAGACCTGTTTCTGTAAAGAAAATCATTGTATGAGCTCAGGAAAACCTCTAATGATTGTCTATGTGCACAGTTAGATGCTCAATTCAAAAACACATCTACAGTGTGGAGGTGCATTAATACTGTACCTACAGCATGATCAACTGAGTAATCTGGAACAAAGGGCCTTGGTCAGACAGGTAACCAAGGACCCAATGGTCACTACAGTATGTATGAGATCTAGAGTTTCTTTGAGAAGATGAGAGAAGTGTAGAGAAGAACAAAACAAAGACTGAAATATTTGGCCACAATTCCCAATGGAAGAAACCAGGCACTGCCACTGATGTTTGCCCTTCTTTATGCTTCTCTCATCTTCTCAAAGGAACTCTGGATCTCATTCGTAGTGACCATTGGGTCCTTGGTTACCTGTCTGACCAAGGCCCTTCATCCCGGATTACTCAGCGGCCAGATTTAGGAAGACTGTTGGTTGTTCCAAATACTTTTCCATTTGAGAATGATTGAGGCTGCCGTGGTCTTGGGCACTTCCAATGCTGCAGAACTTGTCTTGTACCTTTCCCCAGAAGTGTGTCTTCACACAACTCTGTCTCGCAGGTCTACGGACAATTCTCTCGACTTTGTGGCTTGGTATCTCAAGTACCATTGATAGAAGTAGGATGCACCAGAGCTCAATGGCAAGTGTCATAATAAAAGGTGTGAATACTTATGTAAATGGAAAATGTCAGTCTTTTATTTTTTATACATTTACAAAACACTCCAAACACTTGCTTTTTTGTGGGGTGTTGGAGCATTGTGTGTAGATAGATGAGAAAGAATAATTAATTGAATCCATTAAGATGAGTCTGAAACATAACAATGTGGAAAAAGTGAAGCGCTGTGAATACTTTCCGTATGCGCTGTATATTATCACATTCTGTTTGTATTTGCATTGTACACAACTTCCCAACGTTTTCTGATTTGGGGTTGTTATTACCCAAAGTGCATTAGATTGCTTTTTATGGTAACTCTAAATAACCAGTCAGAGTATGTCGCTTTGTTCAGTTTGAGTGTTTAGGCTAATGACCCAAAAAAGCCAATGGTTCTGTACATCATCATCATCATCATCATCATCATCATCACATGTGGGTAATTGTTTGACCTCTCAGAGCCAGACTAAGAGCCCTCTCTTATGCCTGAGGTGTCTGAGACGGAAATAAAGAAAGAAGAAATGGCCACTCATTTTTACTCTTCCCCCTCCTGTCCTCCAGACCATGATGGCATTTGCATAATGTTTCCTCAGCCAATCTGCAGGTGGGATGAGTGGTTAGCCGCCAGGATCGGGAGGTGTGTATGTGGAGGTCTGTGTGTGAGCGTGTGTGTGTATGTGAGTGTGTGTGTGTGTGTGTCTGTGTGTATGTATGTGAGTGTGTGTGTGTGTCTGTGTGTGTGAAAGTGTGTGCATGAGCGAAGGAAATGATGTGTGAAATGTGACCGCAGATGAGGCCTTGTTCCCCACAGTGGGCATCATAAAGGTAGATTTAGGCTGGTCCTACGCTCAGGTGTTGTAATGGATAGTGCGACGATGCTTTTGATGAGGTGACCGTCTCTCTCTATCTCTCTCTTTCTCTCTCTCTCACTTTATCTCCCAAACCCCCACTGAAAGGAAACATGTTCGACATCACACTCACCTCACGTTAAAGGACATAGCCGATGATACTGTGATACAGTGAGATGACATTTTGGTGTGCTTTTGTATTCACTTTGCTTCCAGGAGGATGAGAGTCTGTTTTGATTCCCATTTGCTTTACATGCTTTGTGCATGATTTGATGGCACAGTAGAAGCTGTAGGCCTAACCTTCCTGGGATCTTTAGGCGGGGATCACATTGGCCAGCAGCAAGGGGCAGCGGCAAGTGTAACACAACGCTCAGACCATAATAGGCTCTATCTTGTTCCTAAGCAACACAAATGGTTTGCCTAAACTGACAATTGAATAGGCTCGCGTTGCGCTTTGAAAGTTGAACCAAGTTCAACGCTCAGCTTGTTCAA